>NW_025779878.1:0-56024 GCF_021130785.1 Homalodisca vitripennis
TTTAATTGACCAAATGGTGGAGATTACCACTACAAATGTTTAGTACCTCCCAGTGAAGCTAAATACTAATAATATTAACAATTGTATGTTCGAGAGCCACCTGAGGCTAGTTTGCACACACACCGAGATTTTTTGACGGTCGGTAAAAAATCGAAACGATCGTTTCAAGATAATCTTTAGTAAATTCAGGTATACACGCTTTCTTTATAGCTAACCAGATGGCTTGGCATACATCTTTTATTATTTTCCTTGCAGTGGAAATCCCAACTCTGAAAGAATAGTGTAGGTCGGTAAAAGGTGAACCCGCTTGCTAGATACCTGAAAAATAGTTTAGTAGAAGTATGGTGATTTATGAATATTTTTAAAACAAAAAAACTATTATACAGGTGCATTTGGACATTAACCTGGACAATGAAAACAATAGCTGAAATTTGGCGATTTTTCAATCAAACGAAACGGATTTGTTCGTGAAGATGGCGGAGCGAGAGCTGTGAGGACGATCGGTAAACAACCGGTGCGTGTGCCAGCATGTGTTTAGTCACGTGCGCCACTGTTGCCACCGGCAACGGGCGGTACGCAGTGGCAGTGGCCGGCTGCTCACCTGCATTTTACCGGCGCCGATCAGCTGTCGGCGTGTGTGCCAGGTTCCGTTCCCTCATTCAGTTCACTATTGGAATTTGGACGGCCGGTAAAAAATCGGTCGTCCAAAATCGGTGTGTGTGCAACTAGCCTGAGAGTATATTATTCTTGTTTTATGCTCAAAAAAATCGGCCATAAAATTTTTACATTTTTAAGACCACCTGATACCAAAAACGAACGTGAAAAGCACGCTTTATTAAAGAGAATAACATAGGCTCGGTAAATGGCTATATCTTAAGAACTACAAGAACTTCCCCAACCTTTTATCAAGATTTTATACATTCTAAAATGGGCTTCCTGGATGCATATATTTTAATTTTAAATATGAGCGGGCATTTTTTATAATTTAAATAATATATATTTTACTTTTAAATGGTATTAATTTCAAACCATGCTATCCCTCATATATATCTTTATAACGTTATTAGGCAATTAATTCGTAATAACACTACCAGCGTAAAACATTTTAAATAACAGTTATTTATTACAAATGTTTAGCAAATCTTATCGAAAAATTCAGAACAGTTTTAGTTTATCTATAGGTTCATGATAAAAGGAATTGTTAATTTTTAAGTTTGCAGTGCTACCATATTGAAACGAAACGGCGTACCAAGCTGTACTCAAAACATGTTTTTAGATTGTCGACCACGTCTGTAGTGTTTAGGCACATCAACTTTTAAGATATTCATTTCCTTAATGAAGTAGTACGAAATTATTAATTGCTGGTATTGAATGTAACAAAATTAATATTACGATATAATATATTTTTAATGTTTCCTTGAGTATTTAAGGTCGAAAATGTAAGGTTACGGTCCGAACAAAGATTTTTATTCGATTCAATTCACTTATATAAGTAGTGACTCGGTGGTTTTAAAAAACATCTTGTATACAGAATATTGCGTTGCGCTACACTCCGGTATAAATTATTGAGAAATTTTACAGATTGTAATTCAATCTTTTAGTTTTATGATGCTGTAATTTGAAAGGTGTAAAGATCACTTTACTGTCGTAAGTGTGTTTAAAACTTATCAGAAAAATTTGAATATACTCAGTATGAATATATTATACTCACTATTGTTTATATTGGTGGTTTATTACTTAAACTTGTAAAATTACTTTTTTACTTTTATTCTATCAAAATGTTGAAAGTGTTTTATATAACAACTGTTTACGAATCTCCGGAAATAGTAACTTTATGTAACTTTATAGTTTTTTATGTCATGACAAATGAAAAACGTAATTATTAAACGTGTTTAATTAAACATATGTAAGAAATGTGAAGTTTACGATCCGTCTGTCTGTACGTGTTTTAAAATTTGTCTTGTTTCAGAAGCCAGTAAAAATAAAAAACTTCAAGCCATACACTATTTGCATACCATTAAAAACCATGAGATTAATTTATATTGTATTCTCATATTAAGTTTCAAGATGGCGGACGGTAGACATTTTTAAAGTTTAATACCGTAAAACATACTAAGAATATGAAATATTTTAAAGAATAATAAAATTTTATAGATCTAACTGCAAAAATTTTGATATCTAGAATATAACAATTTTGCCAAGTACTGATGTAGACTTAACATTTTAACGAGTCTAATGCACGATTAATAATGCCGTAAAGATATAAACTATAGCATTTTTAACCGTAAATTATAGTATTTAAAAACCTATATATGAATTATATTGCGTTTACCCGATTTAAAAATGAAAATGTTTACGATTTCAGTTTTCAACCCATATTCTACAACAATATTCGTAAGCTTATTAGTGTTTACAGTATTAAACTACAAGAATATCAACTAACCCCCATATTGAAACGCGATGTAGAAATTAACAAATACTAAAATTATTAGCTTTATTTAAAAATACAGTAAAAATATTTTCGAACGTATAAGAATACACTTGGTATAAAAACCAACACGAACACAATATAAATAGATGCATTTGAATTATATGATTTACTTCTAATATAAAACTAAAAATAAAAGTTAATCTCATAAGCTATAGCTAACAATGTTGTTGTTTAATTAGTTTTGATTTATTGTGTTGAAACAAACAATCTAAATACGTGTCGAAAATATATTTCTGTTCATTATATAGTGCCAAATAAAAAATATTATTACAAACGAGTTTAATAATTATAAACTAATAACTTGGACTAGTTAAAGTTTCAGTTTATATAAACAATCTAACGTGTTTGTCCAAATGCAGGGTGATCTACGAATATGTCTAAACTTTTGATTTTATATTACTTGCCCATTTTTGTACTGACCTCTTTTAAAGCCTAAACCATTCATTAAATAGGTTTTTAACCAAAAAAATACTGTTTTTAAAGTAAAGTGTTTAAAAATGCGACCAATTTGTTTCAACAATTACTTGAGAGCTGAAGTTTTCACAGATATTTTAAAACCCTATGTAATGAACTGTGTGGAGTTTGAAAATGGGTAATGAGCAAAATAGGCCTACATTAAACCATGCAGTATTTGCCTGAAATATGCAAATTAAAATTTTGTAGTATTTTCCTCATAGTGCAAGACCCTCACCCACCTTGGTTCTAAACGTAAGTTTTTTTCTATGCTTTATACAACATTTAAAAAATATTAAATAATAATACAATTAGTGTTACATTTCAAAATCCATAATCGTTTGTAAAACATTAATATTTTTTAAAAAGATAAAAAAGCTGCAATTTTTTTCAGGATAAAGAAAGCACCTTCTTCTAAGCTCTCTAAAAAGATTAGTTCACTATAGGGTAGCAAAGTTTCAATGAAGTTTATTTATGAATTACAAAAAAATAACTGCTTTTATATTTGAAATCTGCAAGAAAACAAACTTTGTGAAGAGGTATTTTGTAGGCATTAGTTTTATTCAGAATATATAGAGATTTGTAATGCACTAAAAATACGTTTTTGTCTTCAGATAATTGTTGGAAAACCCTAAAAATGCATCAAGGAATGAAACAATCTTAACCTTAGAAGACATTACCACGCTTTGATACTGTAATGTTCCTCGTAAAATACAACTTTGAGACTTTATCTTCATACATATAAAATTTTAATACTACTTTCAATGAGCCTTTTTATAAATAGTAAAGTTACAGTTACTGTACAATTAGTTCAGTATATTGATACTTTACAATTAATATCATTCGTGATAACCATAGAGCGCGTGGTCTAGAAAGATATCGGAAAGCTTACAAGATATTCTATCCACAAAGATATATGGGAGTATTAAATATGAGACATTTCCTTTAGGATAGCCACAATGCAGGCGGTACCAAGATATCGTATTACGATGTACCAAGTTATTCTATCCACAAATATATATGTATTGAGTATGAAATAAGAGAAGTTTCCATTACGATAATAATAGTGCAGGTGGTACAAATAAATCCTATTACTATGTACTAACTCGCAAAATATTGTATTCACAAAGGTATATGGCGGTATAAAATACGCCACACTTCCTTTATTAAGCTTAGTGTGGGTGGTACAAAGATATCGTATTACAATGTACCATCTCGGAAGATATTCTATCTACAAAGATATATGGAGTATGAAATAAGAGAAGCTTCCTTTAAGATAACCATAGTGCAGTTGGTACAAAGAAATCCTATTACGATATATACTAACTCGCAAGATATTGTATCCACAAAGATATATGACGGTATAGAATACGACAAACTTCCTTTAATAAGCATTGTGTGGATAGTACAAAGATATCGTATTACGATATACCAACTCGTAAGATATTGTATCCACAAAGATATTATACGGTATAAAATACGACACGGTTCCTTTAATAAGCTTAGTGTGGGTGGTACAAAGATATCGTATACAGTTGAAATACGAGGCGCTTCCTTTTGCGAATTACAATGCGGGTGGTTTCATGATAAACGTTTAACACTTTGACTGCCTTGGACGCACATTACTACTTTTCTGTGTATCCTTATGCATCCTTAAGTCGCGTCGGTGCGTGTGTCGTGTCGTAGTGAAGGTGTTAACCGTGTGTCAAGTCGCGAGATATTTTATGTCAGCGCAAAAGAGAATTCTGTATTTTATAAATTGAAAAAGGCATCTTTTGTAATAAGATCTTCTGTATTGTACGATGGGCCTTTCAACCTATTTTTAAACTGTATATTTTCTCTTTCAAACACATGTAGAATACCGTGCGGTATAGATAGTATATTACCATAAGTCTCTAAAACAAAGTATTGGATCATGAAACACGCAATTTAGAGTGATGTAAAGCTAGGAATAACATTGAACTTTACTATTCTCGGAAGGCAATCCATTCTAAAATTTTATAGGATTGGATCCTATGTTTTGGGGATATCTATTTCAAATATTTGATGATTGGGTGGAGAAGAAACAACAAACATTTTGATACCAGTAGTAGAGATTCACACTCTTGTTGTTTTCACACATAATCTCAAAACACATATAGTTTTTTATCAATTCAAAGTTTTCGGTGTGGAGAGATATAAACCTTACGATTCCAGCGCCGAAATTAAAAACTATATCTCGACCCCGTTTTAACGGAATCAGAGTATTAAATTATTTAATTTTCCACATCATATATTATCGTAGTCTCATTCAATCATTGAACTGGGAGCAAATACCAATTTGAAACAGATACTTTACCGTATAACAAAGTAGGAGGACGCTACTACTTGCCGCGTAACTGTGTCACTGAGGCTGCATGCAAAATTTCATTCAACTGAATGTATTCTTTACATTTTTGATATACAGGACAAGGCAGATAGACAGACATAAAATCACACGGAAAATAAATTGACACAAAAACTACACTAAGAAAGATTCCGTCGTAAACTCATTCGTTTTAAATCAACATAAAACTCATTGTTGACTACGTAAAAATGAAGTTTAATGTAAAATTTAAAGACTATGGGAAAAATATTTCTCAAAATATCTTGCCACATGATAAATTCACGTTTTATTTCTCTAAGTTAGGTTTCGTAGCAGAGTTAAAATAATACAATTCCAGTGAGCTAAGGAGGGCACTACAATACTACGCTAAACTCAGATCCTTTCACTGACTTTTAACATTGACTTTCGAGTTTATTATTTTTGAGTATTGATCTGTGAACAAAACATTTACGTGTTCACATCTCATATTATTGCACTCAGCACTTAATTTGATTAAACATTTATTTCTCCTGTTATTTTTCTCGTTGCCATTATGATTACCATTGCAAAAATATTCGCTAATGCTAAGCCAAATCATATGGAATGATATGCACCGACCGTGTTTCTTGTATAGAAATGTAACTGCATGAAAAATATCAAGTATACAGGTAATTTCGTTTTTAAGATATCGTGTAGATAGACATAATTGAATTGGCATAGTAAAAAGAATGACTTAGTAAGGAACTAACAACCTAATGATTGCATTTTCAACCTTCATGGATTTAATGCAAATCCTATTAGCTAACTATAAAATACCTACAATGTTGCTGAAAATTAAATCCTGAAGTAATAAGCCTACCTGTTTCACCTGCAAATTCTCAGTTTATCGTGTAATAGGATCACTCTAACCTAAACGCTCGGTTCTGATGAAGTAATTTAAGAGGAGTTGTGTTGTTCTTAACAAAGTTAAATTCAACGTTTGAGTTAGCGTAATAAATTAAACCCATTGATGGATACATTTTATATCATTGATATCCTATAAAATTGCCAGCTATTTATATTTTGCCTGAAGTTAGTAAAATTTAAATGTTTTGACCTTATTTACTGACTTTTTGGGTCATAAAACCATGCGTAAATAGTGTTAAGAATATTTAAACTTGCTTTTTATTTAAACCGTTCAATTTAATTCATAAATGTAAAGTCTTGGTAATGTTCAAGTAATCTGATGGATGGTTAATAAACTTGATGGCACTATTAAAACAAGAATAATAAAAAAAATATAATATATTTAACAAAACAAGGGATATATAAATACATAACATGCGCGTCATCTTATAACAGAGCGTAGTTGGTATCCCTGCAGATATGCTTTTTTCTCTGCACTGTCCGCAGGTGCACCAACAGCTTCCGACATCTCTTGTGTCGTGTCGTGTGTTCATATGGTACAATATATTATCTCATGATACAGAATGATATGAAATTGCATCTCTTTCACCTAATTCACTCCTACACGTGTCGTTTTCTAATTTTATCTCCATAGTGTAGTGTGAAATTTTTATGCCAGTTAAATTATGTTCAGGAGTTTTATGTTAAGAGAACTGAAGTAAAAAGCCTACTTCTACATAGACTTTACAATTAGCAAAGGTTACGTTAACAGATAACGTGTTATTAACGTTTTATTTGTATTGATATGACATTATTTTCAAAAAGTATTTTATTAAATATTATTTGATATTTTATTATTAACAAATCAGAAGTACGCCACACCACGTATCGAGTTAGTCTCTACTAAGGTTGCATGCAAAATTTAAATTCTATAGCTCATTTCATTCTTAATAGACATCCAATCCTAAAAAAAATTATTTTAACATCCTTGGACTGTGAGGTACTAAAAAGTACAGTGTAATTTTTTTTATTATTTTGGGTCGTCCATTCAAGCTTTGTTGTGGGATTAGTTTTCCCATCAACAATGAGTAACGGGATCGAGATAAAAAAGTTCGCCTCAGCTATCGTGCCACGACATGTTCGACGCTTGACGAGTTGCGGGCATGAACGATAACTCGCGCATGCGCTCCAACTCAAACTCGTCAGACGGCCCGGCCAGCAGAGGAGCGAGAGGTCAGTCTATACAATCCGATCACCACGATAAGACCCACGGTGCGATGAGATCTTAACCTCACTCCTGCCGACTTGTTCGTGACATACTTCTTGCTATTGGTAATATATTACTTCAATTACTATACTTATCATAATTAAACTTTCGTTCATATTCTGTATAGTTTTTATATGTTGTGCCACACGAAATTTACTTATAACGTATTATTCTTGGTATACTTTTACTTTACTTACTATCTTTCTTAACCTATATTCGTGCAATATGGACCTAACCTTTAAATTGGTTATTGGTATTAGTGGTTCTTTACTTTACTTGCTATCTTACTTAACCTATGTTCGTGCAATACTGACCTAACCTTTAAATTTGGTATTAGTGGTTCTTTACTTTACTTGCTGTCTTACTTAACCTATGTTCGTGCAATACGGACCTAACCTTTAAATTGGTTATTGGTTATTGGTATTATTGGTTATTTACTTTACTTACTATCTTACTTAATCTATGTTCGTGCAATACGGACCAAAACTTTAAATTTGGTATTAGTGGTTCTTTACTTTACTTACTATCTTACTTAATCTATGTTCGTGCAATACGGACCTAACCTTTAAATTTGGTATTAGTGGGTTCTTTACTTTACTTACTATCTTACTTTACCTATGTTCGTGCAATACGGACCTAACCTTTAAATTTAGTATTAGTGGTTCATTACTTTACTTACTATCTTACTTACTCTATGTTCGTGCAATACGGACCTAACCTTTAAATTGGTATTAGTGGTTCTTTACTTTACTTACTATTTTACTTAACCTATGTTCGTGCAATACGGACCTAACAAATAGATTAATGCTCTGGGTCTATTATTACTTCTCTTACACTTTTCTTACTTAACCTTTTTTATATATGATACTGACCAAACATGTATTATTCTTATCTTTGATATTACTTTTGTTCATACTATTTTACATAACATATAGTGTGTTTCGGTTGAGATAGCTTTGATTTAGATAGAGATTTAGGTAGTTATGCTTTTGTGTTAAATCCTTTTCGTTAATTGATGATAGTAAATATCTTACATATGGACACCATTTTTTTCAAGGTCAGTTGGGTAATGATGATTTACTAAATGCTTGAAGTTTACCACCACCTTATGTGATAACAATATATCTGAACCCTACTGACATAAATAATCCATAAGAATACAATTTAGACCCGTAGATAAAATCCCTGCTGATTGGGCTCATCTAGGGTATGCGATACGGGTCATTCTTAACAGTAAATGGTTGTGTTGAGAATAGACACGTCACAGGACTGAGAAAAGGAGAATTCTTATATGCTACTTCTGGTCTTTAATAAATAAGCCGAATTCTATCATAGAACTCATTCTTGTGTATGTATGAATGAAGTTTCTTGCAAAATTTAAAATCTACTGATTAAATCGTTTTCGAGCTATTGTGTAAAAAATATGATGTATGTGTATCGGTAGTTAGCCTACATGTGCTAATATGACACAGTAAAATCTGACATGATCATTTATACTCAGTTAGTTTAATCATTTATTTTACCCGAATTTTCCCTGTTACTATTATGGTTACCTATAAGGCCAGTGTACAAATGCTATTCAATGCTGAACAAATTCTCATAGAGTGGCAAGCATCAACTTTGAACTTAGTTTTACCTATACAAAATTGAAGTTTATTGCAAAATTTTACGTTTATACAGATAAATAGACTAAAAGGCAGTATGAGGTTTTTCAGGCTTTCGAGTGATAGACCTCGCTTATGCAATGAAATATTGATAATATAAAAACATCTTTTGGAGAAATTGACACGGTGGTATGAAATGAAAATATTTTTTTATATAATTGAGATGAAGGTGTAAAGTCCTCTGCACCACTTACATTTTCAAACGTATCTTGAAAATAAATATTCTTTTAGTTTTAAAATATTAACAATCAAACGTTCGTGAACAGTTAATTTTATTATCATCTATCAGTTTTTGTTACTTTAGTATTTAGTATGTAGTACTAGATTGAATTTATTTATTAACCATTAGCCACTGCATCTTTACTAAGATATGTTTTTGTATATATCAATCAGGTTTTAATTTTATATGGAATACTCTTAATACAAGTAAAAAGCAGATAACTGATAAACACCACGTTTATACAACCGGCATACCGTTATCATGTAACAGTTAGAATATATATCACACAGCACTTAATAATTGACCAATGCATAAGTATACATCCGTAACAGTATATGAGTTACTATAAGGTGACCGTTACTAATATTATAACAGCACAATTAATTCATCATAAAAAAGGTAATTGTCACGATACAGTGAACGCCACACCCAAGTCACTGTTATAATCACGTAAATTTTAAGACCATATGATTACTTTACTAACTAGCTAGCCTAAAATATACAAGATAGCACTTACAATCTGGTAACCGATTAACGCATAACTGTTACAATTAGTTCGTCGGTAACCCAAACTTAACATAATAATAGCTTTAACACGTATACTTAGTTAATAAATCTTATGTAGTTACTAAAAAGAAAATTGTTTTCGTCCACACGGTACAAAGATTTTTTCAACATTCCAAAAACCATGTGAGGTTTTGGAAAGTTTTCCATACTGTCACTCCATAAAGCGCTGGTAGCATCGATCAAAAATGTGTGAATTGCAGTGCACTTATATTCCCCTGCTGAGTCAGTGAGGGGCACTTTAACTCATGCTGAACAATGGACTGGTACGACTACCTCAGCTCAGACCAAACCCACAAGTACAACACCTAATGTTAAGCAGTAGAAAATGTATTGGTAACATCACAAAATATAATAGTGCCATTTGCAATTTTTTCAAAACCACCTTTAAATGACAGGTAACGATATACCTGAAAATGATGCTTATACTAATTTAAGGAGCAATGCCAGATTTATAGGTATCTATCCTCCAAATGAGAAGATACCTGTATTTGGCCAGGTATGTATAATCGATTCATCTGATGCAACCAAAAATATGAAGCCCTTAAGAGTCATAACCAATATTGTAGCAGATAATCCTTACAGTCACGTATACATATATGCAGGAGAGATGTTATGACATGAACAAAATCCAAAGTAACCGCACATTTCATTTACTTACTGTTGATAGGGTTTGAATGGACAAATGCCGCTGTAACAAAATCCAAAGTAACCGCACAATTTCATTTACTTACTGTTGATAGGGTTTGAATGGACAAATGCCGCTGTAACAAAATCCAAAGTAACCGCACAATTTCATTTACTTACTGTTGATAGGGTTTGAATGGACAAATGCCGCTGTAACAAAATCCAAAGTAACCGCACAATTTCATTTACTTACTGTTGATAGGGTTTGAATGGACAAATGCCGCTGTAACAAAATCCAAAGTAACCGCACAATTTCATTTACTTACTGTTGATAGGGTTTGAATGGACAAATGCCGCTGTAACTGCAGATGAGGCAGTCGGACTGTAACATCTGGAAAGGGACAACCATCACCCCATCATTTTTAGTTGCCCATGGATGAGAATGAGGTCCATGTTGCTATATGTTCCAATGTGATACGACGAAATATACATGTCCAATTGAAATGTTGCTAAGGCGCCAGGAATGACACGGACCAGGAAAATATAGCAAGAGCAGAAAATAACTTAATTACATTACAAAACACTTTTTTGTCTAAAGTAGGCCTCTCAGACCGAGTGGGTACATATTTTTCTTTAGCAGAAACAAACAATCCCACTATGGAGTGTGTGTATTATAAAGTTCAGTGTGTCAGTGTATTATATTACTTGTGTGTAATTAGCTAGAAACAATTTAGTGTTGGTTTTGTCACAGTTATGTTTGCATGGCCGGTGAGTGCATACCTATTGTGACCTGTATTAAGGTTTAAAAATGGTAGTTTAGTTTTTATCAAGTGCATGTTTTAGAGTTAGTGTGAATGAAATAGTCACAGAAAATGGCCGTTGTGATTCCTGATTTATGCGTATTATAACGCATAAAGTAATCTGGTATGTTTTTTTTACTTTTAAACTAGATTGTAATAATGTATTAGATTAGTAATTCGCTTTAGGAAGAGATTTACTCCTGCAGTTTAGATGATTCTTGGAAAAACACACTAATAATATTTGAAATATTTAATAAGATATAAAACCCCAGGAATTAATATGAGCAACATTTCTATTCAATAAAAAGGTAAGAGAATTTTAATAGTGCCGTTAACGTACGATTGTACTACTATTATATTAACAAACTATTACCACAATGTATAGTAAAATAATAATAGAAAAATACAAACCAATTTTCTTTTTTCTTAGGGGTATGACAGTGACTTTGGGCATGATAAATTTTAGGATGATTTGACCAATGCAAAAAGACCCAAAACATAAAACCTGCGATTGTAAGGTTGGAAAAAAACATTATTAGAGGGTATCTCAAGAACATCGAAGGAAATATTGGTAATTCTAAGCAATATATGGGTCAACCTCGATTTTTCTCATATTACAATATAATGTTCCAATAGTCAATAACAAAAGGAAATGACTAGAATTTCTTGCCGGAAAGCAGTTATAGGGAGCAGGCAACCGCCAGACGGTCATATATTGCTTAGAGTTACCTATTAGTGATCAGGGGCACTGACGTGATCTGGGCTTCAAATTTGGAACTACTCGAGTTAAATTTTTTTCTAAAAGAGCAAGCAGCGCGAAGCGCTGCGCAGCGGGCAGGCATCGTGCTTGATCCTTTTTTTTATTAAAAATTACTGATAAATTTTTATTACATATTACAATATAATGTAGGTAATGTACTGTATGTAAAACAATTTTAAACACATAATTACATGCCGGAAAGCAAAGTAAAACCAACCAAAAACCAACAACTAACCTTAATAGTCGTCAACGTCGGAGTTGGAGTCTGGCTCAATGGGTTGTTGTTCGCAGCGGTCACCGTACGCTGTGACACTGTTGTAGACATGTGAAATTGCCCGAAAGATGTTGTGTACTCTATTTTTATAATCTGAATATTTTCTTTTAAACATAAACTCAGCTAAATGTCCAACAAGATGATGTTTTCTGTTGCCGTACCTTGGGATATTGCCTCTAACTTCCCGCCACAAACGTTCTATGGTTTGGGTGTGTGCGCCGGTATCGGGATTAATGAAATTGTAACTGTGGTTAACAGTAAGATGTTGGTAATTGTTATATTGTGACTGATAACGCCGCGCGGACTGAAATTAATTCAGTATATACCCAAATCACGCACGATGCCTGCCCGCTTGCTCTTTTAGAAAAAAATTTAACTCGAGTAGTTCCAAATTTGAAGCCCAGATCACGTCAGTGCCCCTGATCACTAATAGGTAACTCTAAGCAATATATGACCGTCTGGCGGTTGCCTGCTCCCTATAACTGCTTTCCGGCAAGAACTTCTAGTCATTTCCTTTTGTTATTGACTATTGGAACATTATATTGTAATATGAGAAAAATCGAGGTTGACCCATATATTGCTTAGAATTACCAATATTTCCTCCGATGTTCTTGAGATACCCTCTAATAATGTTTTTCCAACCTTACAATCGCAGGTTTTATGTTTTGGGTCTTTTTGCATTGGTCAAATCATCCTAAAATTTATCATGCCCAAAGTCACTGTCATACCCCTAAGCAAAAAGAAAATATGACCGTCTGGCGGTTGCTTGCTCCCTATAACTGCTTTCCGGCAAGAAATTCTGGTCATTTCCTTTTCTAATTGACTATTGGAACATTTTATTGTAATATGAGAAAAATCGAGGTTGCCCATATATTGCTTAGAATTACCGAAATATTAACCGAATATGATGTAATCAAATGGAAGGAGTCTTATATACATGAAGATAAAAACTCTTCTCTTCGTCTTTTTGAAATACCAAACATTAATCTAAGAGAATTTGGACTTATACGATTGTGTTTTACGGTGAGGAATATTTCAAGTCTGTAGTTCATTTCATTCTTGAGATGTTCTGCGGTCAGACAGACAATGATAACGATAAGACATTTTTACATCCCTCGACAGACTAGAGATAAATTTTCCAGCATACTGAGAAGTAGGTTTTCATGACTCTCTAACAAATGTCCACCATAGTTCTCATTCTTGTCTGCTTGACAAGTAAAAATTAAATATAGGCTCCTGCAAAATTTAAATCTTACTGATAAATTCTTTCTCGGAATGTAATAATAAATTCTTTATTTTCTTTAATCACACGAATCAAGTGTACAATTCATAATTCAAACAGTATTATGTAAAGAAAAACTATATATACATATATAACTATGAAAATAAAACTATGAAATAAATTTGTTGCTTTAAAATCTAATAATTTTTGAATGATATATAATGACTCAAGAGAATAAATACACACCTTCTAAGGGACAACCTTGTTCGAAGACGGGAGTTATAAATTTTCCGAAAAAAATAAAGAAAATCAAAGAAGTCAAACACACACAAGCGCGCGTGCCCGGACGCACTCACACGCACACATTAATTATGTAATTCTGGTCACTAACGACAAAACTGCTGCTGGTAGATTCGAAACATGTGCTCGAGATCATCATAAGTAAACTAGAGCAACCAATTTATAAATTTTATAAAATTTCGTTAATGATTGTCCATGATAGATTGATAGATTGTCTTGACTTCTATTAGTATGATACGATTTCGGCCCTAAAATGAGATCTTCTGTTGAAATAAAGACGTATATCGTTAGGATGCATGTTGCATATTAACTATGTTTTTGTTGCCACCATGATTACCCATAAAACCGATGTAAATATGTTGTTTAATGCTTAAACAAAGTCTAAAAGTCCATGAAGTGACATTCATTGAAGTTTAAGTTGCCTTTATAGATATAAAGCTTATAAGGGATCTCATTGTTTGGTGTTACTCCACAATAAATGTCTTCCTCCGACAGGTCGCCCTACAAGGGATAGTTAAGTTAATTCCAGGGATAATATATACTTACATCATATATTTTAATTAGTATTTAATATTAAAATATATAAAATAAAAGTACACACAATAAAATAAAATATAAATTATTTCAAAAGTCGGAAAGACCACAATTGTAGGAAATATAATTGTCGACAAAAATATATAGTGTTTTGGGTTTCTGAAATAAAAATGGTAGTAATGTTTATGATTGAAGAAAAAACGGAACCGAGGAGGATTCTTTGCCTATTTTCAGTTTCTGAGCAACTATAGTAAAATTGACTAATATAAATTAATATGTTTTTCAAAATTATATGAATACAAAAAGAAAAGAAAATAATACTTCGGACTCAACAAAGTCAGTGATGTCAGGTTCCAATGAATGTCACGAATATTGCTTGATATACAAATATCACCTATTTTGAGGTATAATATAATCAACAGTGAATAATAATACTTTGATCAGTTCGAATAAAAAACTTCGAGTAAAAAAATTATTTGTTTAAAAACAACAATCATCACTACACACAGGTTAATAACAAAATCATATTATAGATTGTCATCTAGAAACAGGATAAAACAAAGTCAAAGACTACTCAGATTAAATGCAACTCATTGGCTTTCGATTGATGAATAATTTAAATGTCTTTGGCCGATAATGATGTCTTTAGCAGTAAAATACGAATCAACCCTCTCGGGGTCTACCGCACTTTGGAAGTTAAGCGATCGACAACAAATGGGTTATCTGATGCTTTCTGGGTTAAAGTCAACAATTCGTAAATTTAGTTTAAATTATGGAAAATTTTTGTAAACGTCTTGTGAGAACAATGACTATTTATTGCCCGCTGCTATGTAATGGGGTTTTTATAGCTTCCAAGCCAATCTCACATTAATAAAAAAATCTTCTCATAATGCCTGATTACTTGAATTAAGTATTTTGTTCTCAGAGGACTGAATAGTTTGTTAAGTAGCCCTAACTTACAGCCTTCATAGAAGAATCACGATAGAGTATCCACGGCATCCATATGAACATCAGTGCATAGAATAAGAATAAAACCAGATCTGTAAATATGTACGAAAGGATAAACTGTCATTCTCCATTCACCCACAAGTGGGAGTGGAAGTTTTAAAGGGAATATTTTTAGTTTGCATTACATACCAAACTCAGAAAACAAGCATCAACTCCATGAACACATTAGTTACTATTTGTCTAACTGTTTGGATTAACTTAGGAATGTAGACTATTTTGTTGTGTTTGGTGTAGCGCGACGACCTACTTCTCTGTAACTGAAACTCTGAACAAATTTCACGAAGACATGGCTTTACCTGCTCTGCTCGAGAATTATTTGAGTACAAACACAGACGTTACTTTAATTAATGTTTTCAGAGAAGAAATCTATAATTTAAGCCAATTTGGTGATTCAGCATCCAAGATAAACAAAAGTTTTCCTAAATACAGAAGGCAAATCATGTGCAGAGCAGCCGTAACTAAACTTAAATATAATTTTCCAAAAGCCTAGTAACACATTTTTATGTGGTAATTTTGATGACTACTATAAAAAAGTCAAAAGAACTATCTATACCGCATTCCTTTACATACAAGTTTTCAATTCTAAATATGAAATTGTAAACGTATATTTAACTATATAGAACGCACTCAAAATTTCAAAATATAGCGTAAACAATTCAATGGTATGAGTAAGATGTTGAGAAATTTGTAGTTTATCAAGTTTCATATAACAAATAAAATATATTTTTTTTATTCAAAGGGTATAGAATAAAGTGTTTCGTCATTATTGATTAAACCATCAAATTAACGTCTGATTACATAAAGAATGAAGTTCCGTCCAAATCAAATCGGCTAATTTGATATTACAAGGTTGTTGAATTTTGTATCGACATTTTTTATATTAGTTGCTTAACATTTATTCAGGATTTAATCCTAAATGGATTATCTAAATATGCCAAAAATACTATACAGGTTATAGGAATAATCATATTTGTATAAAATTTTTATTTCAATGTGTTTCAGAAATGTTAGACTAGTATCAATAATATTCTTTAATCCCGCTTCATTCAGCTGGTTGTTGCCAATTTGTATCTTTTACTAACAATACAATGGTTCTTGAATAAAATAACCTCCAGAATGCTTATCAAATGTTACAGAATCTAATTTTCATGAATAATTAGAGATATGAGAGAAATTATGAGAGGTAAGAAGCATTAGAGCGTGTATAATATCATTAAATGATTGATTGGTACATTTAAAGCTGGATTGAATGCAGCAATGTCATTACGTTATACTTTGGTATAATCAAGAATTTTATTACAGCTTACTATAATGCATAAACTAAGTATGTATAATACCACGCCGATACCAATTTTTAGTATGTTGCTCATATTTGTTTGCAGTGTAATTTTTAGGCTGATTTTCGATATCCACATTTCTTTATTATTCGTTACATCATCACATACAGAATGATATAAAACCGCTATCACTCATTCTTGAGAAATAAATAGTTTACCTTGACATAATTGCAATTATATCCTCATCCTTATCAGATTTTATTGTACTATTCTATGTTTTTAAGTTATAACGTAGTGATTTGAAATGTGGATGTAGGGTTTTAATTGCTGCAAACATTGTTTCTCTTTTTTTCGTAAGATGAGATTTAGAATAAATAATTTATAACGTACTATACAACTACTCCCATTCTTTCTCATTGGTTTATCAATTGGATTGTCAAAGATTATTTTGAAACAAAAGGTTGGTATATTAAGCTGAATAGTAAGGGGAGTTGTATTCCTAAGTTTCATTGTTTGGAAGGGCGAATAATTTGATATAAAAGAACCCAAAGCTTAAAAGTCGAAACTATTTCTACTGTGTCTTGGGATTGGACGGGTATATGAAATGAATGTACAGGGGATAATGAAGGGTGTCGGAAGACAGTGATAGCCATCCCTCCCAGCATACTAATCCTGACCTAGATTTTCAGTAGATGTTTACGCTTTTCTCTTACTTCCTATACCACGGCACTGAATGTAGACTGTATAGTGTTGAAGATTTGATGAAGTTCCTTCACACACAAAATATATTTTAATCATACTCAAATTGGTTTTAATGGAAAAGACATTTTTCGTACTTCCACAATAAATTTATTTAAAAAGCGTTTTCGCCGGTTAAAGCATCATCAGTTTGGTATTGTTTACAGAAAAAAATATGTGTAAAGTAGAAAAAATATATGATAAAATATAATAAAATTTAAAACTAACTGTAAAGACCAAAAGCTAATAAATTGTAAAAGAATTATGTAGAAAAATGGGGTTTGCAATTCATAATTTTGAAATGGTTTTCTTTTTTCACTAATGGTATAAAAATATCACTGAAATTTACTGAAGGTTGGGAAATAAAATTATCTTTTAAAGCTGTCATACATGCACTTTCAATTTTATTTCTTTTAGTCCATGAAGATTCTTTAAACACTACACAAGACGATTCAAAATTTATATGATGATTTTCCTTTACTGCATGTTCAACTAATTTAGATTTTTCAATGTTTTCTTTTTATAATTATAAATATGTTATTTTTTCCATAATTTTCACATGTCTTGATGTTTGGCCGATATACGTCTTGTTGCAACCACAGTCAATTTTATATATAACATTCTTTGTTTCTTGTTGTTTGTTTTTCGGTTTTAATTTTGTAAAGTAGCTTCTGATATTATTTTGTGACTCAAAAACAGTACGGATGTCTTTTCCATTAAAACCAACTCACTTCCACCAAGAATACAAAGCAGAAAATACTCAAATTGAGCATTATTTGTTAGAGCTTACACCAGAATGCCGTTTGGTTTGTAATATAATGACTAGCCGAGGGAAAGTTGGATTTTGTTACTTTCCGTTTTGATTATTTTTTTGTAACAAACGAAATGTGAGTCCTATATAAAAGACTTAAACAATTTAAAGGTGACTGCTGCATATATGGTAAAACGTGATATTAATATTGTAACTGATGGGAAGTATAAGACATAACATAAATGTGGGGTAGACTTTTAAGAAGTGAGATATTTTAAAATAGAAACACAATTATGTATTGTTATTGAGACAACTAAAAGATATGGAATAAAAATTTTTATTCATTTTTTGTAATAGACCCATCGGGGGAAGTTATTTGTCGCATAAAAATGTTACAGCTTAGGATGCTCTAAATATATATCCTCGGCCACCTTAGATATGAAAGTCTGTTTTTATGAGTTGAAATAAATCTTTAAAAATAAACTTGAAACATGGTAAAACGAGGTTCAAGCGTTATTTTTGTACAGTAACGACTGTTAACGTTATATTGCAAGACGGATATATCATATTCATATATCATTTCTTAATCTATCCAAGAACAATTTCTTGTAGACATACCAAGACTCTACAAACAAAAATGACTATAACAAAGACAAATACTGAGTAACTCGTATGAACTTCTGAGAGGAAGAGTCAATTTGTAAAGATTTACTGTTTTCAAACTCAGTTTGAAAGACAATAAAGGACTCTAAAGCGTGTTTAATGATGACAATATCGCCTCTAAAACGTTAAATGTTTTTCAAGGGAGCCGATACGCGTAATTTAACCATGATGTAATTTAAGTATGTCAGTTGATCTAAGAAATTAAATTAATTGGATAACACATAGTTATTAAATTTTCCATTAACAAATTACTTATACAATTTCTACTTTATTCCAAAATTATCACTTAATATATACGATCTGATATATCCAAAGCAATCTCATATTGTAATCAATGAAAAGACTTTTCAAGTGAAACTTTTTATAAATGTGCAGTCAGTTAATTCTTTGCGTTTTTTTCCTGAATTTAGTTGTGACTGTTACTCTCAAAACCTTCATACTTCTTGTACTGAATAAAGAGTTTGAATAAAAAACAACTCCGCATTTCAGAGTTTACTTGGAATCGGTTATAAATTATACTATTTCGGTCTCAACAGAGGGAAATTATCCACAATACCTACAATATTTTGTTTCACAGATTTTAAAAGTCATGCGCTGCTTGACATTTAAGATTTTCATCTTCTCTGAACAGACCATCTCCTTGACAATCTAATTAATATCTATTGATATTGTTAGTATCATTTTAGGCTTACGTACTGAGGTTTTAATGAATAATTTAAACCAATAAATCTTACCAAACATATCATTTCAGCATCTTTGTATAGTAAGATTCAGTATAATTATGGACTACACATATGTATACGACTCTTATAACGTGTACAAGTAATGATGATACGGCCTACAGAACTAATGATATTCCTGAACGTGATAGAACAATAAAGATATGTACAAAAACACATTAATTGTCTTGGTCTGATACAAAGAGTCCTTTAACCATTCAAGAGATAAAACGAAATTTTAAATCCCGTTATCTAAACTGTTATCTAAAATGAGACTTTGTATATGTATATGTAATGTGAATTACAAACATAGCCTATCATGATATGCATCAACTGATTCAAGGACTGGTAAAATCTTAAAATTATTATTTATTGCCGGCATTGCAAATTACAAATGTCATGTAATGTTTAAAAATAAATCAACAGCCAATGGTGATAAATACATTTAAGTTATAAGGAGAAAGCTTATTGCGTGGCTATATTAGTCCAGCCATGAGACTGGCCAAAATATGGTTCGGAAAATTGTGTTCCCAATACAACATAAATAATAATGAGATGCAAGATTGAACAGTAAGGTAGACTATGGTACGACTATGCTCAAAGGTACGCGACACCATGTTTCATTAAAAATATAAAGTCTATATCTCTTTTATTAGGCTACATTTTTACTGTATCACGTTAAAATCTAAAAACTATACTATTATATAACATTTTGATTTATATAATAATTTTTATATATACAGACGAGTAGGACACCAGGTTCCAGTATTTAATACTGTATTAGCATCAAATTTCCAGAAGAGAAAGGTGAACAAGAGCTAAAAACTTAACATAATTATGTATATATTTATATTTATATTGGTTTATTTATATAAAGATTTATTTATAAATATATTATAAACTGCTTGAAAATAATAAATATCCAAATGGGTAAGAATCGTTTCCTTTTTCTAACAACTCTTCCATTCAAGAAATATACAGTGTACTTTAATGGCAAGGAAAGTTCTTCAATGACTTTATGAGGCGAATCTTTCAATGGTTCCCACCAAATGATAGTGAACTATTACTATCTATGGGACTAACTTGTTAATAAAATAGAGGTGCCACGTATCTTAAATAGATTAAACTCCAAAAAAGTATGAAATTAAGGGCAAGTCTACGTGGTTTGTCAAATGTTGCTTCAAGCAAATTGGCTCCAATAAAAAGACTGGATATAGTACATTAGTAAAGAGGGAACTTTGGGATTAAGACGTTCTTCACATACGTTCTAATGTACCATGAGGAGTTTATGATTAAAGTAAAATTTGACTTTAAATTCCTAAGAATGGCATATTTATGTTTAAACCATGCGCCCTTACTGCTGAAAATAAGGCTACATGGCAATTCTATCAAACACAGATTAAAAGAGTAAGTGAACTTATACAAATCTCTCAGAATGATTTCAAAGTTACATTGTAGACAATCGTGTGAAGACGCAGTCCGGCAGCTTAGATAGATGACTTTGCCCTGCCCATACGTCTACGAGGTTCTGTAAACTGTCAATCAAAAGTATGGTGTGGTGTAGGAAAGGGAAACACACCACTAAGGAACAAGAGGCAGGGAAAAATTTCGAGTTCAACAACACAGGAATGTAGCCTTTGAGACCACGTTGTTGCAAGAAGGCTCTCAAGCTGATCAATAGGTTACCTCATGACGTCAGTGGAATGATTTAAAGTAGTTTAACGCTTGCCTTTAACGCTTCTTTGTATATAATGCGCAAAACTTTATTTCTGTCTGCGAGATTATCTGTATGTCTGCTTGCATGATATCTCGGATTGACCTACGCATGAAATTTTGGATTACGCTTAATTTCTATATAATCAATATCGAGTTTCGATAAAAAAACTATATCACAACCTAAGAAAAATCATATGAAATTTTAACACAAAATATAGACGCGACATGTAGCTTTGCGAATACCTAGATCACAATATATATTACGGTTGAAATCGTAAAAAATGTTATTATACTGCTTTTTAAACTGAATAAATGAATAAATGATTTATTTCCTAAAAAAACACAAATATAAGTATCAACACAAAATCATATGCGTATTACATATGTATACTAACATATATCAAATTCTATTATGGCAAATAAAATATAATTTTATTAGGAAAATAGGGTCCCAAAGGCAAAGCCTGATGAGGGATTCCACCAGATAAGTTTATTTAAATAAAGAGTTCATTTGCGGTTGCAGACACTATAACTATCTATATCTTCTAATCCCATAAATTAATTTATTGTTACATCTTTATGGCTTAGCAAACAGAATTAACAAAACTCAAACTTACCCTTCGTGAAATTAAAAATAAACAGAATATACTTATTGTAAAGAAAATATATGTTTAAACATCTCCACAAACCGCCAAACCAAAATAACAAATAATAAAGGTTAACATAATAAATTACCTATTGGATAATAGTTAACAGATACTCAACGTTGCTTCTGTCCATACTTAAAAGCCAGGTTTTAACACTTCTAAGGAATTTATTTACTTTTGTAATATTTTTTATATTTTGCGGCAACCTATTGAAAAGTCTTGGTCCTGTATAATTAAATGTTTTTGTATAAAAAGTTACATTAGGTTTAGGAACTCTAAAATTGCTAGCATATCTAAGACCTTGTCTAAAAAATTTAACATTTGATGGTAAATTTCCACTAATTAAATAAAAAGCTTTTAAAACCTTAAATATATAAATACAACGTAACGGCAAAATATTCATACTAACAAAACAGGGATGAGATGGTTCTCTTAATCTTCTCTTTAGAATTAATTTAACATACCATTTTTGAATGTTTTCTACAGGTTTTATTGTAGATCTATATGTTCCACCCCAAGAAATTATAGCGTATTCTAATCTACTATTTACTAAGGCAAAATATAAACAACGAAGAGTTTGGATTGGGCATACGTCCCGCAAGTGATAAAAAAGTCTAATTCCTGTTATGAGTTTTGATTTTAGTTTAATTATATGCGTTTTCCAGCTCAATTCGCTATCTAGGATTACACCCAAATATTTTACTTCTCTGGTTGGACTTATTTCTGAACAATTTACACAGGTATTAATCGTATTTAAACAATCTAAACATTTATATATAATTTTATTATTAAATTCAATGAACCCCCTTAAATTAAAATTAATGCAGTTAGTTTTTTGTGTGTTGAGAACTAATTTATTCCTGTAAAACCACCATTTTAAAGCTTCCAGGTCGGTTAAAATTTTTCTTTCTGATTCTTCCCACGTCTCCCTTAAATAGCAGAGGGCCGTGTCATCCGCGAATACGGTGATTTGGCCATTTAATGAAGAATTACAAAGATCATATACAAGGAACAAAGTTGCTCCCAAGACCGATCCCTGGGGGACTCCGTGCCTGACTACACCCATTTTACTCAAAACACCCTTGATTTTAACACATTGCCTTCTGTTTTGTAAGTAGCTGGAAAACCAAGCATGAGCTACCCCACGAACCCCACAATTATATAATTTCTCTAATAAAATGGCATGGTTGACTGTATCAAATGCCTTCTGTATATCTAGAAAAAGTCCACTCACACACTTACCACTATTAATACCTTCATTTAATTTGCTAACAAAGTCTAAAAGAGCCCGTTCTGTATTCATTGGGCTTTCTGTATCCTTCAACTGGGCTTTCATAATGAAGGATATTACACTTCTAAATTATGAAGCATTGAGTATTTTCAAGATTTTTGTATAACTAATACCATTATTCGAAATGGTATAAATACTGCAACATATATATGTCTAAGATTGACTATGAATGCAATGAGGAAAGAGTGGACACAAAATCATTTACTTAATTTAGGAAATATCACATATTGTGTACATATAATGCAGAACATATATTCTAACGCTATTGAGATCAGCTGGGTCAAGTAATAACCAGCAATGGCAAGGCACTGGAGCGTTTGGCACTGTGGTTAATGAGCAGGTAACCGATGTCCCAGTTGCTTTTTAGGGTGTCGCAGTTGTGTACGTGTCACTAGTTTCATTCTGTAAATGATTATTTTTCTACATCACCTGTTTCGGTCATAACCATAATAACCATGCGGTGCCAGCTGTTTTCATTAAGTGTGATTCATTTTTTTATATAGTTGTTTTTAATATTAACAGTACATTAGCTTTCTAAAGACCTGCGAATCCACATACAAATTCCGGAAACATGCCCAGGAGATAATGAACATAATTTTAAATAGCCTTGGTATACGTAATGGTCATAGATAAACATCTTTATTTTCAAACGGCTTCTGAGTTGTAACTATAAATATCGGCGCAGAGCTCAGAACCCTAAATATGGAAAATAAACCGCTCCTAAGTCAGCCCGTATAACTAACATGAACTGAAAAGTAAATTTTATTATAGTAAGTTTAGACGTTTCTAAGATGACAAGAACTCTAATCCTTGTAAAACCAATACCAGTAGTAAACCTGTTTCACGCCAGTGGAGTGGAGTTCTGAAATCAGAGAGCCTTACCATTTCTGCATAACATGTAACATTAATTGTTGCAATATTTTACAGCTTAGATTGTGCATTTAGAGATAACAGAAGCTACACATAACGTAGCTACGGTAGAAAGAGTTGACTAATTTTTAAAGTTGAGTTCAGTTCCAGTACAACTTCCTTTTATTGTAGCGTCTGCTATCTGACGCTGTCCCTCTGTATTACTAAGTCCTTAAACCTCTCCCACGCACAAGCCTTGAGACATACAACACTCGTATGTGGGTGCGTTTCAGAATAATATAGATTCTGTAAAGACTGTAATAGTATGGTATAAATTTTACTTTCATATACATTGGTTTCTAGATCAGTAGTTTAATAGTTTTGCCGGGAATTACCATTACTCATCCTCTACAAATCACTCCATAAAGCATTTATTTTCCAACGATGTTTCGAAACATCGATTAATAGATAATAATAGATAATAAAGATATATTGTCTAGTTAAAAATGTCACTGTTAAACTACACATTTGTACATTAGAACCTAATAGAATCTAGATTATAATATTTACAGTAACATGATGTAGCAAAAACCGAGGTGAAGCAAACAAGCAACAAATCCTTGCTCGCTAAGCGCGTAGACACATACATAGAGGATATGTTGATGTAACTTAGTCACAGATTAAGAGATGTTTATTCGACGGCATTTATTCTCTGACATTAGCATATAGCACTAAAGTTCCGTGAGGATTTGTTTACTCGAATAATAACATTCAATCCTCTTAAATATTTGACAGTCTTACAGCCTGAAAGTAAGGTAAAGAACAATATACAACCAAGTGGATTGCTGGGTATCGTTATGACTATGTAACTGCAAAAGGCTACATTCGATGTAACAATTAAGTATGGTTAGGGTAGGCAAACACAAAAATTGAGACGGAAATACGACATTTTCTTATTTTTCCTTTTCTAATTTGATCAAACACTTACCCCAAAATCATTCATTAGAAGTACAGTTATTCTTCTCGTTAAAAGACCTGCGCCTGACGACTTTTCCAAACTATTTGCGGTTTGCGCGTACGGTATATGAGTACTTCAGGTTCGAATGAGTTATGTTTCCGGTAACCTCGTTGACTTTTCCTTGTTGCTGTGGTAATGAGAATGTATGCATACGTAGTCTAAATTGGTCAAAAACGTTCATTTCCGGTCCTTTTAATCTACTATCATCCTTTTAATCACTTCCGGTCTAAGGGGTGAAGTGAAAATCCCACCTTCTAGTTGAGCTTTACTGTTCAATTCTTCTCCCTTAGTACGTAACGATAAGTTTGGATATTTATATGCCCTATCTTTTGAAGGAATATTCTTTGAAAATTACGAAAGCAATAATAAGAAAGCAAAATGATTATATGAAGAAAATCATTACGACCACCAGCAAGCAGGCTTTCAAGTGACTATGGTGGTTATACTACATGTAATAGACGTCTAGTCTATAGACTGAGAGACATTTTAGTCAGGAAGGATTATGAAATCTATCAAAATACAACTTAGAAGTAGTTTTAGCAGTTTATTTCAGATACAGAATTACTGAATCTTTGATCTATAGGATACACCGACATATATTTCATTCAACAGAAATCTTGAATTTCTTACCTCCTTGAAATCTTGAAATTCATAATTTTGAATTTTCAAGGATCATCGTGGAATATTTCAGCCTTTAATATAGGGTTTATTTCCACCGTTTCTCAACTGACAGTAATCTCAGCCACAGCCTCCGACATCAGACACGTGGTGCAAATATAGATTAGCCAACCAGAAAGTAAAGCTTACAACCACAAAAAGACCATCCACTTACAGTAGCTATAATGTAGGCCATAAAACCTACTTTTCAAGCTCTGTCCCATCCTCATTTCCTTCGGAAATGCATACTTAAAAACACAAAATGTTAATGAATCTTTTAACAATGCTTTATGAACCAGAATTTCAAATAATACAGTTTATTTCAGATACAGAATTACTGAATCTTTGATCTATAGGATACACCGACATATATTTCATTCAACAGAAATCTTGAATTTCTTACCTCCTTGAAATCTTGAAATTCATAATTTTGAATTTTCAAGGATCATCGTGGAATATTTCAGCCTTTAATATAGGGTTTATTTCCACCGTTTCTCAACTGACAGTAATCTCAGCCACAGCCTCCGACATCAGACACGTGGTGCAAATATAGATTAGCCAACCAGAAAGTAAAGCTTACAACCACAAAAAGACCATCCACTTACAGTAGCTATAATGTAGGCCATAAAACCTACTTTTCAAGCTCTGTCCCATCCTCATTTCCTTCGGAAATGCATACTTAAAAACACAAAATGTTAATGAATCTTTTAACAATGCTTTATGAACCAGAATTTCAAATAATACATTTTTACTAAGAAATAACTTGGAATTAGGAGCTAAATATGTTCTTCTAACATTTAATGACAAAAACAAAAACAGACTACAAGTTTTGAAAAGACTGGTTAACTGTGATTTTGGTTTAAATATTGTTTCTGAACTGAAATATGCGGATGCTTATACGGTCCCGTAAAGCGGATAGAGCTTCCTGAGAGAAGAGTCCAGAGTGCAAAATAGAACGAAGAGGCTTGCGGAATGTGAAGGTGAGGGTGATCACTACTTTACAGGAGGCTTCTAACTCAAGTTACATTGGCATTTTAAATAAAGGCTACCTTGGTTTGTTTTTGCTATTACCGAAATTTAAATTTTTCAATTTTAGGTACCAATATCTTAAGAACCGTTCAAGATTTCACTTTGAAATTTCTACACATTATTTATTTTAACATTCAAAAAATCTAAAGAACCATCTACAAATATAAGTAAGGATTTAAAAAAATAAAAAATACGGTTTCAATTTAAGGGATAATCATAAAAAGTAAAAATAGTATGAAATTGTTATTTTTATGTTAAAAATATAAATTGTTCATCATACCTTGCTAAGACATTTAGAAATATCCTCGGAAAATTTCAATTCCTTATCTCAAATACACAAACTGAAATAAGTGTAATTAAATTTAGGCTTTTAACATGGCCAATATAGGACCGAGTTTAGCCCCCTTAAAATGTTTTCTTGAAAAGCTGTACTGTTGAATAAGAAAGTAGCCAGTTTTATAATAAATGTTAAGTTAAAAGAAAGTCCAGATCTAGATATTTAAAATAAAAATTAGTATTAGTGCATCACTTAGCCCTGCTAATCCATCGCTATCAATCGAATTTTTTTAATTTTTAATTATTGATGATGAAAAATGTATTTTTTATAAATTATGATATCCCGAATTATATTAATGATTGCAACCAAAGAGAATATGTAAATTTATTTGACGAAGTTATGAATAAAAAGTAACAGTAAAATATATGTTAACGGGAAATTCCCAATTTAAGTAATATAAATTATTTAAATATAGATTATTTAAATGCAAATGAAAATGACACAGTTGAATGAATTAAAATTTAAATGATTAACAGACAAACCGAAATTATTAATTTAAATAATTTCCTCATATTTTCCTTTTTGGAAAGATATGTTAAAAGAACTTATTTTGCCTTATACATCTAACTCAGTAAAATAAGGCAAAATGAGGATGCAACCTCGGAATGAAAGATAATAAGCTAAAAATTTGCATACGTCTTTATTTTGATGGTATAAAACTTACCTCAAAAGTCTCATATAATCACATGTACGCGTATTTAGATATGTAAGGTCAAAATTCACGAAAATCAGTTTTTTGCAAATATCTCGTTTGCCTTACGCTAAATGACTTTGAAGGTGGTTAGAGAAATTGTAGAACGGAAAATTCTCTTTAATTATTGTCTGAAGTAATTTTATGTACGTCCAACCCTTTTTAGGATACAGCGCAAAGAGTAGGGGACCGCTTACCTGTATATACGATAATGCGAGGTCAGCCAGTAGAATACAATAAATAAATTAGTTATATTGTTAATTATTCACTTACTATTATTATTATTATTACTTAATACTATTATTATTGTTAGCGTTATTATTAAATTTTTATTATTATTTATTATTTAATATGCCATATTTATAGATATTAATTATAAATTATATATTCTCTAAATAATACCTATTTTATTTTTACCAAACATACAATATTAAAAGAAATACTTTTCGTCCATATTACTGTATTGCTTTGAATATTATACCTCGAAATACAAATCTCTTGTACGACGTTTGCTGTTTCTGCGAAGCTGTAGCAGATGTTCCATTTTTGACCGGTTTTTTGTTTGTTGTCTTTCTACACACTGTCACGAGTGAGTTTGGAATTTCTATGTATAAGTAAAGTAGTGGTGGTGAGATAGTTACTTGATAATGGGAATGGTAGGGTATTTCTCTGTGTTAGTATTTCTATACCGATAAAAATTTATTTTATTCCTTAGTTGAAAACGACATCTTAGAATTAACAGATGTACGATTTTGAGTGTATGTTTTAATTGCAATGGCTGATTGTTCTTTTAATTGTAATAAATTAATATCAGAAAGTGCTTCTGTGATCGGTATAGAAATACTAACACAGAGAAATACCCTACCATTCCCATCATCAAGTAACTATCTCACCACCACTACTGTACTTATACATAGAAATTCCAAACTCACTCGTGACAGTGTGTAGAAAGTCAACAAACAAAAAGCCGGTCAAAAACGTTTTAATACTAAAGAGGAATATTCATATAGCACAGAATAGGCAGATATAGAGAGAGTGTATTGAATGGGCGCCAATACTTGCCGCTCCACTTATTACTTATGGATCCCACCCAGCTGCTGATATATATGTACATCGTACACCATCAGCGGGTCCTACAGCCTGTGACGTTATTACGTTTCGGCCTTATTCAAAATTACGTTTAGAAAAACATTTATAGTGAATTTGGGTACTGGACAAGAATACGCGTAGAAATCAATACTATCCGCTATATACAAGTATATTGCTTATAAATTCGGGCGGTCATCCATATATTATTGTGCACCCCATGTATGTTATCAGATTTTGCTTGTACAATAACTTAAATTAGTATACAGTAAACCTATAGCATACTTCGTACAATTTAGGCTAGAAGGGAGCTATGAATATATACTTCATCATAATTAATTGTAAAAGAGAGATAAATCAGTTTCAATTTAATGTTTTGGAATATAAAAATACTTCACTACCATAAATGTTTTAATACAAACAACCCAGTAAATGCGTTTTCAGCAGGCTAAGGATGTAACAGGCTGCAAATAATTGTACTGCTGGAGGACGAAGTAAGAAACTCCTTATAAGTTAACTTCGAGTAGTGCTCGAGGCAGACGTTGAAAGGAATCATGTGTAGTTCTCTGGTTTCAAAGTTTGTAAGTTTGCTTTGGATAGTAACATAAGCCCTACACAGCTCTTGTGTATAAGAGGCTAATAAATTTCTACTACTTTTTCTGTTTTATACTAACCTGTGATATTTTAGAATAATATCATCATTGCCAACATCACCAAGTTTGCAATATTCACTAATTTTTTGTTTCTTTTAGGCATAAATAATACAAATGTGCATTTTCTAGTCTCCATCTCTAAACTGTTAATGTTAAATTAATGTTTAAATGTTTGTTATCAAGAAAAGAAACTTAGCCACTTGGAACGTTAAAAATCTGAAATATGTTTGTCTTGAGCTATAAAATTCAAAAGTATATGCAGAAAATTCAAGGATACCTTATAAGAGACTTTATATGTACTACTTCACATACATACTACCGGACATAAAATTTGTTAGGACATAATTTTCATACCGTGTATTGGCATCTCTTTGAGTATCATCAGTGCATAAGTCGTAATTTTAAAGGTACACTCATGAAAAAACTAGTGGAAGTTGTTCCTTTATTACAAAAAATCCCATTGTCTACGATATTACATATTTCACCTATAATTTTACCTATCATTAACGTAACGTAAATATTATTGGAGCTTGAAAACTGGATTTTCTATTGTGCTATATTCTTTGGTGTTTATTACTTGCTGTTACTTCTTCAACATTTTGAGTAAGAAATTGTAACATTATATAGTACATAATTTAAGTAAATTAAGGTCTACATTGCATAGTTCATTTCTGTAACATCAGTTTAATGTCAGTTTTCTCAATGTAGCATTATAATGAAATAAAATATATTTACTCACACAGCCAGAGAAGAGTCCTTACAATTAGTTACATTACATTACATTTATCCTGCACTTATTGGTGAAGTGACTAAATAAGATATGAGTCAGTGGTTTTGGAATATTTAAAGGAAGTTTGGAATTCGTCAATAGTAACGTGAGAACAGAGGGAAGTATTTAATATTGAATACCTGGCGTATCAGGATCGGATAGTTTTAGGTAGATCACATTATCACAATTTCAATAATAATGAAAAACTTCTTTAAAATTGTTTTCAAATGATATATTTTTAAATAGTTTTTCAAATTATAATTCAATTAAAAGTTAGGGATAATTTAATAAGCCCCTCCACGTGGGATATCCAAACAGGAGATATAAAATAATATATTTGTATTTCAGGGAAGCAGAAAGCGGACATAAAGCGGCAGGATGGTAGACACTAACGAGGAGGTGTCTGGATGACAGGCCTCACCCAGAGGCTGTTTGCTCCAGAGGTTAAAAGTGCCGACTACAGGCTAAACAACAGATCTCGTCAGGAAGCACTCATACTAGATTAGAGGTTAATACTGGCTTGGACTTGTCGATAAATTTGAAAGAGCTGTTTTCTGCAGATTCCAAGGCATCGCAGTTAGTCTGAGATAGAGATAGAACGAGTTCAAATCCTCTCGGACCGATAGACAACATATCAGTTCTGTGCACATTATACAGTGCCGACTGGGCACTTCTCATACTGTACAGATCTCTATGGACTTTGGTGAGTGGGCAGAGTAAGGCAATCTGTATATCTTAAAAAATTTACATTAGTTGTGTAGTAAACGTTTTCCTTGATGGTCTATCAAATAAGTACCATAGAAGGGTAGGCATACATCACTTAGTAGACTATCGTCACACTAGCAGACTTGAGTGTAGGTGTTATAGTAAGCAAGAAAGGGCGATGACGTTGAATTTATTCAAAGAACAGAAATTACTTCAAAGTATAATGGGTGTGAAAACTTAATTATTTAAACAGTACGAACACCTTTGCACAAACACTTCACATACCTAAATAAACGAGGGACTGAATTTGGATATGTGTAAGACAGGATAGTACATTGATCAGTACAGCTGAAATTTTACAATAAATTCTCTTTATTACTTCTTTGGTACAAGGACGTAAATACAAATCCTGATTAATTTTGTGAAAAAAAAATAGTAATAGTGAGGTAAATGTTTTGTATTTAAGTTTTTAACCCTGATTAGTGGCGATATGACACTTTGACACTCATAGTGAAAAACCAGCAGTGAATATAGATCCTCGATGACTACAATTGTGATATGATAAATGAAGCGCTAGTTCCCAGGAGTACATGCTAGTTTGATATGGATGATATTTTCAACATAAGGACTAGCAGTTGGAAGAGAGCCAACGAAGAATATGTTGCAACTAACTGAAGAAATATTGTGAAGTGGCGTCACCACTAATTTTGTTACTGTAACTGTTTGACGTTATTTACCTTCAATCTTACGTAGCAATTTTTATTAATCTAACAAGCGTTTTAATAGTAACAATGCAGGCATCTTGAACAAAACTGTAGATCTGGTGATAGCGTAGTTATTAAAATTTACCATGCGTGAGGTCACACCTCCTCGCTGGATACAAGAACCCGAGTGAAAGTAATTTGCTCACGCTTAAATTTTTATTATTTGTATTCAATTCGAAATCGTATCAAAACAATCCTTTGATTTTTTGACTAACTTTGTATTAGGATATTCTACTTTAAATTATCTACAAATGAAAGAGTGTAAATTAAAATTATTACAAGTACTGTACAACTTTCCACCGTAACATTTTGATTTATGTATATATTTATGAAGGACATTTTGATCCATATTCTTAAGTAAACAAATAAAATCATTTGTTTTAATTGCGTAGAAAATATGTCTAGTGAAAGAAAATCATACAAAATTGAACCTCATTTATTTTATTATAAGTAAGTGATTATATTCATAATTTGAAATATATAAATATGAGCTAATATTGCAGGATTTGGTGCAGAGGACAACATTTTAATAATTTTGAACAATGTGAGGAAAAGACTGGCAGATGTCAAGGTTTTGAAGAAATATATAGGAATAGATAAGACGAGTTCCCATGCTCCTAAATCATAATAGTGCTACAGAGTTTCGAAACCCGCGGGTGCGACCTTTCGAGTATTAATCAAATACTAAGAACCCATTGTATTTGCAGTAATACCTTGTAAATTACATACTTTGTATACATTAATTTCTTAAAACAAAAATTATCCATGGAATTTTCTTACCTATTAACGAGAGAGCCTTAACATGAACAGACTTCCTATTAAGACGTTATAATAAAACACAGTAAAGTTACAGACTATTTAGCAAAGAAGAGACCTGGTGTGTGATTTTATCTTGTTTTATTTTTTTGTCAAATGCTGAAGTAGATAGATCAAGTATATTGCTTTATAACAACACAGCGCCATTGAAAATGCATAGATTCAATCCACTAAGTAATTACATTCACTTGTAAATGAAATGCTTATATGGCTAAATGTGAAATAACACGACTAGAATAAGTGAAAGCTTTTATTGGTCGCTAGTAATTTATACAGTTGATAAAAAATTAAAAATAAAAAACGTTAAAGTGTAGTAACTCAAAAGTTTTTGATGCCTATGTCTTGTTTGTCAACCAGGACAGATAATAACCATTAGGCCTATACAATACACAATGGTAGATTATCCTTTTCTGTCGCCAAACTGATAGAAGACCAGTTACAGTACGCTGCGGTATTGTCTGGTGTGCTCCAATGTACAGCTGATGCATGCAGTCATGTGTGTATGCACACATCATAGTACACAGGTTGGATACACACGTGTAGACGTGAGACACACGATTGCCCACCCAAAGTGAACAAGATAATAACAAAATGTTATCTATGCTTTCTATTAATATTTTAAGCGTACAACACAATCACACAAGTCATCCTAAACACAGCCAAAAGTATACTTGACCATTATATGTTGCTACAATATGGAAGAAAATCAAAATATAAAGTAAGAATTGGAACAAACGTTGCTACTTAATATCTTAAGCGTACAACACAATCACAGAAGTCAACCTAAACATAGCCAAAATAAAACTTCACCCTTATATGTTGCTATACTATGGAAGAAAATCAAAATATAAAGTAAAAATTGGAAATAACTTTATGGATAATAATAAGCCAATCTAGGAAAGAAGTATAACTTGTTTAGTAATTTTAAACTAATTTTCATAAACAGTTTTAAATTGTCCCTTATCGTAATTTCTTAAATCAGATTAATTCTGAGTTCTTTATTTGACTCAAAAAGGTCAAATATTCGTTTTATTTTAAACCAGTTTTAAAGTTTCTCTTGATTGATTATCGAATTAACACAATTACACTCACACACACATATTAATTAATATTATAAAATATATATATATATATATATATATATATATATATATATATATATATATATATATATATATATATACGTGCATTTTATGATATAATCTTGTCTGTTTATATGTATTTACTTTCACTTAAAAGCACATAACAAATAAATAACTTTAATGTTAGGATTGAAAATAGGGAATTTGAATTTAGGAACGTACACTGTACACCTAACATCTATTACTTGTTTTAGCGAAATTTAAAAACATTACAATAATTTCATTAAATATCTTTACGCGTAGAAGGTAGACACTTAAGGCAATGTTCGGTGCTCATTTATATTCTCAAATGAAAATAAAATATTTCCCATCATTATAGGTTATGAAATGTATAACACTACGTTTCGAGGAAAGAAATCTACCCTCTTCTCAGGTTTAAAAGCCTACAACCTACAATGTGAGGCAATGTACTGCCTCTAAAAATGCCGCTCAAAAATTTTAAAAAAATGATGTCATACCTGTAGCGATTTCTTTGTAGCACAGTAAACTTTTTACCGTATCATCTTTCTCAAGGTTAATCCAGTCCTGAGTCTCATCTAATTAAGATAGGGTTTTATGGGAGGCATTTCTTTCAGTTAGAGACTAGCCTTACACCGAAATTGGTCACCCTGTTACTCATATATAGCTGGGAAACATCCGACTCGATTCCGGTCACGAAGTCCAGAGCTTTCACTGATTTATAGGCCACAGAAACATTTCAATCCTTGGACAACAAATCTGTTTGTCTTAGTAGCCTAAAAGACAGTTTTTTAACATATTATGGATATTTTATATCCGTTTACTTTATTCCTAAAATGGAAATTTTTTTGTTTCCTGGTTTTTAATTTAAACTCTTTCTCTAGCTTTCTGATTCTGAACATTTTACATCTATATTGGATACTCTTAAGAATATTATTGTTTTCTTTAACAACTAAATATATAAAATTTTTGTTTAAAATTTAATTCAAGTTTGGAGGATGTTTTTTCCGGTATTTGGAAACAATTGTATCTTTAAGCGAAGATTTAGACGCAGAAGTATTAGGCGCTTTTAGGAAAAACTCCTTACGCAAAACATTTCTTCAGTATGTTTTATTTTATTAATAGCTCAGATTAAATCATTTTAACTCTTAGTTTACTTGAGGTAAAATATTTCAAGTTCACTGATTTGTTTACTTGTTTTGGGTCTGTACCAAGGATCAATTTTTTGCTTAAAGTTTGTTATTGGCGATGGAAGGTTTGAAAGGATAGTGGGATTCCGAAAATGTTTCGTCATTATATGATGCAAAATTTGTACCACTACATTGAAAAGGATTGAAATCTACCATATAATTCAGGCATAAAAAGCTTAATACATTAACTTAAAACCGAATACGTTCGGCAATACACTGCAACTAACGAGAAAAGAAAAACGGTACCATACCCAACAACAGTTTGAAGTCCAGACATGAGAAAATCAATCCAAGCGCTATGTCATGCACAGAAGTTATGAGCACAAACAAGTGTCATTCCCGCAAAAGAGAAAGAGGAACACTAACAAGTAAATCAATTTAAGCATTTCCTGTTGTACCGCGGCTTGTCATCTGAAGCAAAGAGACAGAAAGACGATAGTTTTGACAATGAATGGTGAAGTTAGACATCACCGGTACTATGTATATGTCCTAGATATCAGTGGAATAGTGTTATAATATGAATTTTCGTTGGTTGAGTTTTATTATATTCAAAAATATTTTTGGGTGGCCTAGTTACTTTCTGTTTCTTTAATGTTGGTACTAAAAGTACACCCAAATTACCCATTGGTACCTATATTCGTCCAATAATTCGTACTTGATTACAAGTAAATTATTGATACTTTTAAGTACAGAGTATATAAAACACAAGGGTCGCACTAAAGGAATGCATTGAGCATTCTGATTGCTGGTCTTCATATCTATCGTAGGTGGGACAACACCTCACTAGCAATTCCTGTTCTTTTAAATAGCCCTGTTTATTAACGTCAGTCGATAATGGATTGGCTTTAAATTTCATGGATGAAAGGCCCATATATACATTTCTTAGCACTATAAGTTATCTTGTATTACCAATTATAATTAACATTATGTACCGTTATTATAGCACATACATTTTAAATTTATATGGAGCAAATACTTTATAAATTAAACAACTTTTCGGAAATACTTGCTTTATTCCGAAATTTAAGTTCACCCAAAAGTTTACAAAGTTTACAAACTTTTGATTCAATTTTCTTCAAATGTCACTCAATCGAACAAATCTAATTAAGAGTCTGATTAAAAGGTATTAAAATTAAAATTAAACTAAAAATGTATACTTCTCCAAAAATGGTTTAAATTAACAAAACAAAATAAAAAGTTCTCTTCTCAAAATACTCAAAATTAATATAACACAAAACTTGATATTTACTTTATGACCAAAATTTAATTCACAATACTTCAAAAATTGAATTAAATTTTCAGACTCTGAAAGATGGGAAACTTTAGAAATTTTAATTACAGTATTATAAAATAAAAGATATTAACTATACGCTGGTACGGGACTTACTACTTTGAATATTACGGAGGCAGATCGGAAAATAAAACGCACTAAAAATTTAAATACTTGAAATTGAATTTACCCGCGATAAATAATTACTCTAAATCCCAACTATTGGGTTAGAGAAAGAAATTCAGCATCTAACTCGACCGGTACACCTTCTCTTCGAATCGCCAAGACTGGACTGACTGCTTCTCTCTCTCTCCAGGCTTGCCGGGTCGGAACGTAGACCGATCAGTTGATTACCGGTCCAACTAAACAAACAATGTCCACGCACCGCGTCTAGTTAACAGGAGCCTACTTCCTACCGCGATTCAGCATAAAGAATTAGAATTATGGTACATATTTTCCCTAGCCCGAAGCTGCAATCACGGTAGGAACCTAAACCTTTAAACACTCATCCCGGACTAAGTACAATAATATCCCTCCACATGCACACTTTTAAATAACAATTCTTTTGTACTTATCACTACGTGGAGGCTGTGATGTGTAGTCCGAGGGGTGATGTGGTAGGAGTGTCCGACGTCCAGTGTGGCTCCCCAGGTAGCCATCGCAGAGGGATGTGGTAGGTGAGGAGTCGAGGCAGGTAGCTTCTCCAATGATTGTGCGGCCGGTGCAGTGCGGCGGCCTCGTTGATCTCGTGGTTGGCTGGCTCTGGTTCGCTAATAGCACTGCTACCTGCTCCTCCAATCTAATAACAATTTCAGCCAGCGAGGCATTGAGCTCTTGGAGGACATTCCTTTTACAAAATATTCCCTCCGTATAATTGTATGGCTGTCAGTCTTTCACGGTGTTCTTATTGTACGCCTGCGCCAGTGTCACGAATGTAAACCATTACCAGATGTTGTTAATTACAATACAATCAATTTAACAGGGATTGCAGTGGCACAATAATCAATTGTTTACACACAATAAACCTCATATAGTGATAAAAAAACAATATTACCCTGTCCTTCTACATTTGAAGGAACAGGGAAGAAATATCACTATCAATACAACTCATTGTATACCAAAAAATATTACCCTGTCCTTCTCTATTGGAAGGAACAGGGGACAACAACACCACAACATTACCAAAATTACCCTGTCCTTCTACATTTGAAGGAACAGGGAAGAAATATATCTCATGATATATCACAATACATCAGAATACATCTGTGTATTTACTTTATACACCATTAATGCCATTCATTGTCCCTGAAAATTACATGGTTTACAACAACACTCCTATCACACACTTACACTGGCATTTTATATTATGACTTGTCATCTTAGCCATACAATTGCTGAAATAAAAACGTCGTCACATCACCCTTTTATATTCCAATATTTATTTGTATTATTATAATAAACTACTGGACTCTCATACTTAACTTGTTTTGTGTTTTGGGCCAAATTAATACATAAAATATATAATCAATTCTTGAAGTTAATTTAGAAATAAATTATATTGCCAATTTTATTGTTTTAGACCCATCTTCAATTCCTTTTCGACAATATAATTGGCCTGAAGATAAAACATACTGACCTTTGCGCGGGGGCTAATGTTTATAGAGTTCTAAACTTTCAAATTTTGTATTTAAATTTTAAATTTAGAAATATGCACCTTTAAAGAAAAACAACCTATCTTTACTTTTAGAACCAAAAAAGACATTTTACCAGAATCAATATTTCCTTGTTATTTCTGATAAGCATTTAACATGAAAATATTCAATCATATTGCCCAGTCCTATCTTTACTGCCGTGTCATAAACTCTTTCACTTATCGGGCCCACTTAGTTTTCACTTATCAGAGTCACTTCGCTTTCACTTATCGGGTTCACTTGTAATAAAACTTTACGATACGGACTCTACAAACAAATCCTTTTTACAAGGGGCTGGGCTATTGTGGCTTGGGCACATCCGGACCTTTTTAAAATGTACACAGGAAACTCTCAACAATATTCCTATCTCCTGCTCACATTTTTATTGACCTTTCATAGCCATAATTATTTTTATAACCCCCTTTCAGATTACAAGCCCTGTCCCCTAATATTAAATTTCAAAGTGGACCTTCACATTTTCCTAACATTCACATAGTGTCGTTTTCGAAAGTATTTCCGCCCCTAAAATTTATTTCAAATATTAATTCCTTTTTGAGCAACAGATCCACATGCGCTAGCTCCATTTTTATTTTAAAATAATTTTCTTAAAATAAATCAAATATTCCAAACTCACAATATTATTCTAAGTCCTAAGTCTTACTCACTACACAAAATTATGCAGGTGTATACACAATGTTCAAGTTCATACAAGTCTTATACAAGTTACACACACTTTCATGAATTATACAAGTTTATACCAGTTTACAAGTTCTTTCCTGTAAATAACCTGTTGTACAAGTTTATGCTCAAAAAGAAATAGCAGATTGGCGCAAATTATGTACCGTTATTATAGCACATATATTTTAAATTTAAATGGAGCAAATACTTTATAAATTTAAACAACTTTTCGGAAATACTTGCTTTATTCCGAAATTTAAGTTCACCCAAAAGTTTACAAAGTTTACAAACTTTTGATTCAATTTTCTTCAAATGTCACTCAATCGAACAAATCTAATTAAGAGTCTGATTAAAAGGTATTAAAATTAAAATTAAACTAAAAATGTATACTTCTCCAAAAATGGTTTAAATTAACAAAACAAAATAAAAAAGTTCTCTTCTCAAAATACTCAAAATTAATATAACACAAAACTTGATATTTACTTTATGACCAAAATTTAATTCACAATACTTCAAAAATTGAATTAAATTTTCAGACTCTGAAAGATGGGAAACTTTAGAAATTTTAATTACAGTATTATAAAATAAAAGATATTAACTATACGCTGGTACGGGACTTTACTTACTACTTTGAAGATTACGGAGGCAGATCGGAAAATAAAACGCACTAAAAATTTAAATACTTGAAATTGAATTTACCCGCGATAAATAATTACTCTAAATCCCAACTATTGGGTTAGAGAAAGAAATTCAGCATCTAACTCGACCGGTACACCTTCTCTTCGAATCGCCAAGACTGGGCTGACTGCTTCTCCTCTCTCTCCAGGCTTGCCGGGTCGGAACGTAGACCGATCAGCTGATTACCGGTCCAACTAAACAAACAATGTCCACGCACCGCGTCTAGTTAACAGGAGCCTACTTCCTACCGCGATTCAGCATAAAGAATTAGAATTATGGTACATATTTTCCCTAGCCCGAAGCTGCAATCACGGTAGGAACCTAAACCTTTAAACACTCATCCCGGACTAAGTACAATAATATCCCTCCACATGCACACTTTTAAATAACAATTCTTTTGTACTTATCACTACGTGGAGGCTGTGATGTTGTAGTCCGAGGGGTGATGTGGTAGGAGTGTCCGACGTCCAGTGTGGCTCCCCAGGTAGCCATCGCAGAGGGATGTGGTAGGTGAGGAGTCGAGGCAGGTAGCTTCTCCAATGATTGTGCGGGCCGGTGCAGTGCGGCGGCCTCGTTGATCTCGTGGTTGGCTGGCTCTGGTTTCGCTTAATAGCACTGCTACCTGCTCCTGTAATCTAATAACAATTTCAGCCAGCGAGGCATTGAGCTCTTGGAGAACATTCCTTTTACAAAATATTCCCTCCGTATAATTGTATGGCTGTCAGTCTTTCACGGTGTTCTTATTGTACGCCTGCGCCAGTTGTCACGAATGTAAAACCATTACCAGATGTTGTTAATTTACAATACAATCAATTTAAAAGGATTACAATGGCACAATAATCAATTGTTTACACACAATAACCTCATATAGTGATAAAAAACAATATTACCCTGTCCTTCTACATTTGAAAGGAACAGGGAAGAAATATCACTATCAATACAACCATTGTATAACCAAAAAAAAATATTACCCTGGTCCTTCTCTCTATTGGAAGGAACAGGGGACAACAACACCACAACATTACCAAAATTACCCTGTCCTTCTACATTTGAAGGAACAGGGAAGAAATATATCTCATGATATATCACAATACATCAGAATACATCTGTGTATTTACTTTATAACACCATTAATGCCATTCATTGTCCCTGAAAATTACGCTTGGTTTACAACAACACTCCTATCACATCACACTTACACTGGCATTTTTATATTATGACTTGTCATCTTAGCCATACAATTGCTGAAATAAAAACGTCGTCACATCACCCTTTTATATTCCAATATTTATTTGTATTATTATAATAAACTACTGGACTCTCATACTTAACTTGTTTTTGTGTTTTGGGCCAAATTAATACATAAATATATAATCCAATTCTTGAAGTTAATTTAGAAATAAATTATATTTGCCAATTTTATTGTTTTAGACCCATCTTCAATTCCTTTTCGACAATATAATTGTCCTGAAGAATAAAAACATACTGACCTTTGCGCGGGGGCTAATGTTTATAGAGTTCTAAACTTTCACATTTTGTATTTAAATTTTAAATTTAGAAATATGCACCTTTAAAGAAAAAAACAACCTATCTTTACTTTTAGAACCAAAAAAAGACATTTTTACCAGAATCAATATTTCCTTGTTATTTCTGATAAGCATTTAACATGAAAATATTCAATCATATTGCCCAGTCCTATCTTTACTGCCGTGTCATAAACTCTTTCACTTATCGGGCCCACTTAGTTTTCACTTATCAGAGTCACTTCGCTTTCACTTATCGGGTTCACTTGTAATAAAACTTTACGATACGGACTCTACAAACAAATCCTTTTTACAAGGGGCTGGGCTATTGTGGGCTTGGCACATCCCGGACCTTTTTAAAATGTACACAGGAAACTCTCAACAATATTCCTATCTCCTGCTCACATTTTTATTGACCTTTCATAACCATAATTATTTTTATAACCCCCTTTCAGATTACAAGCCCTGTCCCTAATATTAAATTTTCAAAGTGGACCTTCACATTTTCCTAACATTCACATAGTGTCGTTTTCGAAAGTATTCCGCCCCTAAAATTTATTTCAAATATTAATTCCTTTTTGAGCAACAGATCCAACATGCGGTAGCTCCATTTTTATTTTAAAATAATTTTCTTAAAATAAATCAAATATTCCAAACTCACAATATTATTCTAAGTCCTAAGTCTTACTCCATACACAAAAATTATGCAGGTGTATACACAATGTTCAAGTTTCATACAAGTCTTATACAAGTTACACACACTTTCATGAATTATACAAGTTTTATACCAGTTTACAAGTTCTTTCCTGTAAAATAACCTGTTGTACAAGTTTATGCTCAAAAAGAAATAGCAGATTGGCGCAAATTATGTACCGTTATTATAGCACATATATTTTAAATTTATATGGAGCAAATACTTTATAAATTAAACAACTTTTCGGAAATACTTGCTTTATTCCGAAATTTAAGTTCACCCACAAGTTTACAAAGTTTACAAACTTTTGATTCAATTTTCTTCAAATGTCACTCAATCGAAACAAATCTAATTAAGAGTCTGGATTAAAAGGTATTAAAATTAAAATTAAACTAAAAATGTATACTTCTCCAAAAATGGTTTAAATTAACAAAACAAAATAAAAAGTTCTCTTCTCAAAAATACTCAAAATTAATATAAACACAAAAACTTGATATTTACTTTATGACCAAAATTTTAATTCACAATACTTCAAAAAATTGAATTAAATTTTCAGACTCTGAAAGATGGGAAACTATTAGAAATTTTAATTACAGTATTATAAAATAAAAGATATTAACTATACGCTGGTACGGGACTTACTTACTTTGAAGATTACGGAGGCAGATCGGAAAATAAAACGCACCTAAAAATTTAAATACTTGAAATTGAATTTACCCGCACGATAAATAATTACTCTAAATCCCAACTATTGGGTTAGAGAAAGAAATTTCAGCATCTAACTCGACCGGTACACCTTCTCTTCGAATCGCCAAGACTGGACTGTGACTCTTGCTTCTCCTCTCTCTCCAGGCTTGCCGGGTCGGAACGTAGACCGATCAGCTGATTACCGTCCAACTAAACAAACAATGTCCACGCACCGACGCGTCTAGTTAACAGGAGCCTACTTCCTACCGCGATTCAGCATAAAGAATTAGAATTATGGTACATATTTTCCCTAGCCCGAAGCTGCAATCACGGTAGGAACCTAAACCTTTAAAACACTCATCCCGGACTAAGTACAATAATATCCCTCCACATGCACACTTTTAAATAACAATTCTTTTGTACTTATCACTACGTGGAGGCTGTGATGTGTAGTCCGAGGGGTGATGTGGTAGGAGTGTCCCGACGTCCAGTGTGGCTCCCCAGGTAGCCATCGCAGAGGGATGTGGTAGGTGAGGAGTCGAGGCAGGTAGCTTCTCCAATGATTGTGCGGCCGGTGCAGTGCGGCGGCCTCGTTGATCTCGTGGTTGGCTGGCTCTGGTTCGCTAATAGCACTGCTACCTGCTCCTGTAATCTAATAACAATTTCAGCCAGCGAGGCATTGAGCTCTTGGAGAACATTCCTTTTACAAAATATTCCCCTCCGTATAATTGTATGGCTGTCAGTCTTTCACGGTGTTCTTATTGTACGCCTGCGCCAGTGTCACGAATGTAAACCATTACCAGATGTTGTTAATTACAATACAATCAATTTAAAAGGATTACAATGGCATCAATAATCAATTGTTTACACACAATTAACCTCATATAGTGATAAAAAACAATATTACCCTGTCCTTCTACATTTGAAGGAACAGGGAAGAAATATCACTATCAATACAACCATTGTATACCAAAAAATATTACCCTGTCCTTCTCTATTGGAAGGAACAGGGGACAACAACACCACAACATTACCAAAATTACCCTTGTCCTTCTACATTTGAAGGAACAGGGAAGGAAATATATCTCATGATATATCACAATACATCAGAATACATCTGTGTATTTACTTTATACACCATTAATGCCATTCATTGTCCCTGAAAATTACATGGTTTACAACAACACTCCTATCACACACTTACACTGGCATTTTATATTATGACTTGTCATCTTAGCCATACAATTGCTGAAATAAAAACGTCGTCACATCACCCTTTTATATTCCAATATTTATTTGTATTATTATAATAAACTACTGGACTCTCATACTTAACTTGTTTTTTGTGTTTTGGGCCAAATTAATACATAAATATATAATCAATTCTTGAAGTTAATTTAGAAATAAATTATATTGCCAATTTTATTGTTTTAGACCCATCTTCAATTCCTTTTCGACAATATAATTGTCCTGAAGATAAAACATACTGACCTTTGCGCGGGGGCTAATGTTTATAGAGTTCTAAACTTTTCACATTTTGTATTTAAATTTTAAATTTAGAAATATGCACCTTTAAAGAAAAACAACCTATCTTTACTTTTAGAACCAAAAAAGACATTTTACCAGAATCAATATTTCCTTGTTATTTCTGATAAGCATTTAACATGAAAATATTCAATCATATTGCCCAGTCCCTATCTTTACTGCCGTGTCATAAACTCTTTCACTTATCGGGCCCACTTAGTTTTCACTTATCAGAGTCACTTCGCTTTCACTTATCGGGTTCACTTGTAATAAAACTTTACGATACGGACTCTACAAACAAATCCTTTTTACAAGGGGCTGGGCTATTGTGGCTTGGGCACATCCGGACCTTTTTAAAATGTACACAGGAAACTCTCAACAATATTCCTATCTCCTGCTCACTTTTTTATTGACCTTTCATAACCATAATTATTTTTATAACCCCCTTTCAGATTACAAGCCCTGTCCGCTAATATTAAATTTCAAAGTGGACCTTCACATTTTCCTAACATTCACATAGTGTCGTTTTCGAAAGTATTTCCGCCCCTAAAATTTATTTCAAATATTAATTCCTTTTGAGCAACAGATCCACATGCGGTAGCTCCATTTTTATTTTAAAATAATTTTCTTAAAAATAAATCAAATATTCCAAACTCACAATATTATTCTAAGTCCTAAGTCTTACTCACTACACAAAATTATGCAGGTGTATACACAATGTTCAAGTTCATTACAAGTCTTATACAAGTTACACACACTTTCATGAATTATACAAGTTTATACCAGTTTACAAGTTCTTTCCTGTAAATAACCTGTTGTACAAGTTTATGCTCAAAAAGAAATAGCAGATTGGCGCAAATTATGTACCGTTATTATAGCACATATATTTTAAATTTATATGGAGCAAATACTTTATAAATTAAACAACTTTTCGGAAATACTTGCTTTATTCCGAAATTTAAGTTCACCCACAAGTTTACAAAGTTTACAAACTTTTGATTCAATTTTCTTCAAATGTCACTCAATCGAACAAATCTAATTAAGAGTCTGATTAAAAGGTTTATTAAAATTAAAATTAAACTAAAAATGTATACTTCTCCAAAAATGGTTTTAAATTAACAAAACAAAATAAAAAGTTCTCTTTCCAAAATACTCAAAATTAATATAACACAAAACTTGATATTTACTTTATGACCAAAATTTAATTCACAATACTTCAAAAATTGAATTAAATTTTCAGACTCTGAAAGATGGGAAACTTTAGAAATTTTAATTACAGTATTATAAAATAAAAGATATTAACTATACGCTGGTACGGGACTTACTACTTTGAAGATTACGGAGGCAGATCGGAAAATAAAAAAAACGCACTAAAAATTTAAATACTTGAAATTGAATTTACCCGCGATAAATAATTACTCTAAATCCCAACTATTGGGTTAGAGAAAGAAATTCAGCATCTAACTCGACCGGTACACCCTTCTCTTCGAATCGCCAAGACTGGACTGACTGCTTCTCTCTCTCTCCAGGCTTGCCGGGTCGGAAACGTAGACCGATCAGCTGATTACCGGTCCAACTAAACAAACAATGTCCACGCACCGCGTCTAGTTAACAGGAGCCTACTTCCTACCGCGATTCAGCATAAAGAATTAGAATTATGGTACATATTTTCCCTAGCCCGAAGCTGCAATCACGGTAGGAACCTAAACCTTTAAACACTCATCCCGGACTAAGTACAATAATATCCCTCCACATGCACACTTTTTAAATAACAATTCTTTTGTACTTATCACTACGTGGAGGCTGTGATGTGTAGTCCGAGGGGTGATGTGGTAGGAGTGTCCGACGTCCAGTGTGGCTCCCCAGGTAGCCATCGCAGAGGGATTGTGGTAGGTGAGGAGTCGAGGCAGGTAGCTTCTCCAATGATTGTGCGGCCGGTGCAGTGCGGCGGCCTCGTTGATCTCGTGGTTGGCTGGCTCTGGTTCGCTAATAGCACTGCTACCTGCTCCTCCAATCTAATAACAATTTCAGCCAGCGAGGCATTGAGCTCTTGGAGGACATTCCTTTTACAAAATATTCCCTCCGTATAATTGTATGGCTGTCAGTCTTTCACGGTGTTCTTATTGTACGCCCTGCGCCAGTGTCACGAATGTAAACCATTACCAGATGTTGTTAATTACAATACAATCAATTTAAAAGGATTACAATGGCACAATAATCAATTGTTTTACACACAATAACCTCATATAGTGATAAAAAACAATATTACCCTGTCCTTCTACATTTGAAGGAACAGGGAAGAAATATCACTATCAATACAACCATTGTATACCAAAAAAATATTACCCTGTCCTTCTCTATTGGAAGGAACAGGGGACAACAACACCACAACATTACCAAAATTACCCTGTCCTTCTACATTTGAAGGAACAGGGAAGAAATATATCTCATGATATATCACAATACATCAGAATACATCTGTGTATTTACTTTATACACCATTAATGCCATTCATTGTCCCTGAAAATTACATGGTTTACAACAACACTCCTATCACACACTTACACTGGCATTTTATATTATGACTTGTCATCTTAGCCATACAATTGCTGAAATAAAAAACGTCGTCACATCACCCTTTTATATTCCAATATTTATTTGTATTATTATAATAAACTACTGGACTCTCATACTTAACTTGTTTTGTGTTTTTGGGCCAAATTAATACATAAATATATAATCCAATTTCTTGAAGTTAATTTAGAAATAAATTATATTGCCAATTTTATTGTTTTAGACCCATCTTCAATTCCTTTTCGACAATATAATTGTCCTGAAGATAAAACATACTGACCTTTGCGCGGGGGCTAATGTTTATAGAGTTCTAAACTTTCACATTTTGTATTTAAATTTTAAATTTAGAAATATGCACCTTTAAAGAAAAACAACCTATCTTTACTTTTAGAACCAAAAAAGACATTTTAAAACCAGAATCAATATTTCCTTGTTATTTTCTGATAAGCATTTAACATGAAAATATTCAATCATATTTGCCCAGTCCTATCTTTACTGCCGTGTCATAAAACTTCTTTCACTTATCGGCCCACTTAGTTAGTTTTCACTTATCAGAGTCACTTCGCTTTCACTTATCGGGTTCAACTTGTAATAAAACTTTACGATACGGACTCTACAAACAAATCCTTTTTTACAAGGGGCTGGGCTATTGTGGCTTGGGCACATCCGGACCTTTTTAAAATGTACACAGGAAACTCTCAACAATATTCCTATCTCCTGCCACATTTTTATTGACCTTTCCATAAACCATAATTATTTTTATAACCCCCTTTCAGATTACAAGCCCTGTCCCTAATATTAAATTTCAAAGTGGACCTTCACATTTTCCTAACATTCACATAGTGTCGTTTTCGAAAAGTATTTTCCGCCCCTAAAATTTATTTCAAATATTAATTCCTTTTTTGAGCAACAGATCCACATGCGGTATGCTCCATTTTTATTTTAAAATAATTTTTCTTAAAATAAATCAAATATTCCAAACTCACAATATTATTCTAAGTCCTAAGTCTTACTCACTACACAAAATTTATGCAGGTGTATAACACAATGTTCAAGTTCATACAAGTCTTATACAAGTTACACACACTTTCATGAATTATACAAGTTTATACCAGTTTACAAGTTCTTTTCCTGTAAATAACCTGTTGTACAAGTTTATGCTCAAAAAGAAATAGCAGATTGGCGCAAATTATATGTACCGTTATTATAGCACATATATTTTAAATTTATATGGAGCAAATACTTTATAAATTAAACAACTTTTCGGAAATACTTGCTTTATTCCGAAATTTAAGTTCACCCACAAAGTTTACAAAGTTTACAAACTTTTGATTCAATTTTCTTCAAATGTCACTCAATCGAACAAATCTAATTAAGAGTCTGATTAAAAGGTATTAAAATTAAAATTAAACTAAAAATGTATACTTCTCCAAAAATGGTTTAAATTAACAAAACAAAATAAAAAGTTCTCTTCTCAAAATACTCAAAATTAATATAACAACAAAAACTTGATATTCTACTTTATGACCAAAAATTTAATTCACAATACTTCAAAAATTGAATTAAATTTTCAGACTCTGAAAGATGGGAAACTTTAGAAAATTTTTAAATTACAGTATTATAAAATAAAAGATATTAACTATACGCTGGTACGGGACTTACTACTTTGAAGATTACGGAGGCAGATCGGAAAATAAAACGCACTAAAAATTTAAATACTTGAAATTGAATTTACCCGCGATAAATAATTACTCTAAATCCCAACTATTGGTTAGAGAAAGAAATTCAGCATCTAACTCGACCGGTACAACCTTCTCTTCGAATCGCCAAGACTGGACTGACTGCTTCTCTCTCTCTCCAGGCTTGCCGGGTCGGAACGTAAGACCGATCAGCTGATTACCGGTCCAACTAAACAAAACAATGTCCACGCACCGCGTCTAGTTAACAGGAGCCTACTTCCTACCGCGATTCAGCATAAAGAATTAGAATTATGGTACATATTTTCCCTAGCCCGAAGCTGCAATCACGGTAGGAACCTAAACCTTTAAACACTCATCCCGGACTAAGTACAATAATATCCCCTCCACATGCACACTTTTAAATAACAATTCTTTTGTACTTATCACTACTACGTGGAGGCTGTGATGTGTAGTCCGAGGGGTGATGTGGTAGGATGTGTCCGACGTCCAGTTGTGCTCCCCAGGTAGCCATCGCAGAGGGATGTGGTAGGTGAGGAGTCGAGGCAGGTAGCTTCTCCAATGATTGTGCGGCCGGTGCAGTGCGGCGGCCTCGTTGATCTCGTGGTTGGCTGGCTCTGTTCGCTAATAGCACTGCTACCTGCTCCTCCAATCTAATAACAATTTTCAGCCAGCGAGGCCAGTGAGCTCTTGGAGAACATTCCTTTTACAAAATATTCCCTCCGTATAATTTGTATGGCTGTCCAGTCTTTCACGGTGTTCTTATTGTAACGCCTGCGCCAGTGTCACGAATGTAAACCATTACCAGATGTTGTTAATTACAATACAATCAATTTAAAAGGATTACAATGGCACACATAATCAATTGTTTTACACACAATAACCTCATATAGTGATAAAAAACAATATTACCCTGTCCTTCTACATTTGAAGGAAACAGGGAAGAAATATCACTATCAATACAACCATTGTATACCAAAAAATATTACCCTGTCCTTCTCTATTGGAAGGAACAGGGGACAACAAACACCACAACATTACCAAAATTACCCTGTCCTTCTACATTTGAAGGAACAGGGAAGAAATATATCTCATGATATATCACAATACATCAGAATACATCTGTGTATTTACTTTATACCACCATTAATGCCATTCATTGTCCCTGAAAATTACATGGTTTACAACAACACTCCTATCACAACACTTACACTGGCATTTTTATATTATGACTTGTCATCTTAGCCATACAATTGCTGAAATTAAAAACGTCGTCACATCACCCTTTTTATAATTCCAATATTTATTTGTATTATTATAATAAACTACTGGACTCTCTCATGACTTAACTTGTTTTGTGTTTTGGGCCAAATTAATACATAAATATATAATCAATTCTTGAAGTTAATTTAGAAATAAATTATATTGCCAATTTTATTGTTTTAGACCCATCTTCAATTCCTTTTCGACAATATAATTGTCCTGAAGATAAAACATACTGACCTTTGCGCGGGGGCTAATGTTTATAGAGTTCTAAACTTTCACATTTTGTATTTAAATTTTAAATTTAGAAATATGCACCTTTAAAGAAAAAACAACCTATCTTTACTTTTAGAACCAAAAAAGACAAAAAAGACATTTTTACCAGAATCAATATTTCCTTGTTATTTCTGATAAGCATTTAACATGAAAATATTCAATCATATTGCCCAGTCCCTATCTTTACTGCCGTGTCATAAACTCTTTCACTTATCGGGCCCACTTAGTTTTCACTTATCAGAGTCACTTCGCTTTCACTTATCGGGTTCACTTGTAATAAAACTTTACGATACGGACTCTACAAAACAAATCCTTTTTTACAAGGGGCTGGGCTATTGTGGCTTGGGCACATCCGGACCTTTTTAAAATGTACACAGGAAACTCTCAACAATATTCCTATCTCCTGCTCACATTTTTATTGACCTTTCATAACCATAATTATTTTTATAACCCCCTTTCAGATTACAAGCCCAGTCCCTAATATTAAATTTCAAAGTGGACCTTCAACATTTTCCTAACATTCACATAGTGGTCGTTTTCGAAAGTATTTCTCGCCCCTAAAATTTATTTCAAAATATTAATTCCTTTTTGAGCAACAGATCCACATGCGGTAGCTCCATTTTTATTTTAAAATAATTTTCTTAAAATAAATCAAATTATTCCAAACTCACAATATTATTCTAAGTCCTAAGTCTTACTCACTACACAAAATTATGCAGGTGTATACACAATGTTCAAGTTCATAACAAGTCTTAATACAAGTTACACACACACTTTCATGAATTATACAAGTTTTATAACCAGTTTACAAGTTCTTTCCTGTAAATAACCTGTTGTACAAGTTTTATGCTCAAAAAGTAAATAGCAGAATTGGCGCAAATTATGTACCGTTATTATAGCACATATATTTTAAATTTATATGGAGCAAAATACTTTATAAATTAAACAACTTTTCGGAAATACTTGCTTTATTCCGAAATTTAAGTTCACCCACAAGTTTACAAAGTTTACCAAACTTTTGATTCAATTTTCTTCAAATGTCACTCAATCGAACAAATCTAATTAAGAGTCTGATTAAAAGGTATTAAAATTAAAATTAAAACTAAAAATGTATACTTCTCCAAAAATGGTTTAAATTAACAAAACAAAATAAAAAGTTCTCTTCTCAAAATACTCAAAATTAATATAACACAAAACTTGATATTTACTTTATGACCAAAATTTAATTCACAATACTTCAAAAATTGAATTAAATTTTCAGACTCTGAAAGATGGGAAACTTTAGAAATTTTAATTACAGTATTATAAAATAAAAGATATTAAACTATACGCTGGTACGGGACTTACTACTTTGAAGATTACGGAGGCAGATCGGAAAATAAAAACGCACTAAAAATTTAAATACTTGAAATTGAATTTACCCGCGATAAATATAATTACTCTAAATCCCAACTATTGGGTTAGAGAAAGAAATTCAGCATCTAACTCGACCGGTACACCTTCTCTTCGAATCGCCAAGACTGGACTGACTGCTTCTCTCTCTCTCCAGGCTTGCCGGGTCGGAACGTAGACCGATCAGCTGATTACCGGTCCAACTAAACAAACAATGTCCACGCACCGCGTTAGTTAACAGGAGCCTACTTCCTACCCGCGATTCAGCATAAAGAATTAGAACTATGGTACAATTCATTTAATAGATTTTTGTGTTTTAGAGTTCCTCAAACCAAATGTCTTTGGAGTCGTGGAGGGAATGTCTTTGATTGATTAACTTATGGAAATTTTGTTTAATACACCGCATAATAGTTTATATTTTGACTCAACTTAACAATCAGGTTAAACGTATTGGTGGCATTATGTAAAATACAATAAAATATGTTTTCAATAAATACAATACCTAAGGATGTACATTATATGTATATATATATATATATTATATATATATATATATATATATATATATTAAAATATTACCATAAGCTAGTAATACGTCCAAAACTGTATGCATTATTAATGTAATAATAGACAAGTATTAGGTTTCTTTCTTTAATGTAACAGAATAACCTTGTTACTATTATAAAACAAAGCATTAAAAAAATATCTAACAGTCAATTCTATCTCTAGTTTAGTTTCATAACTGTAACAATTACGAAAGAAGAAACTAATGAAAATCTTGAAAAATATTCTGATGATTATGATTACCTTTTTTTCTATAAAGAAAATTACTCAACTTGGCCGGTTTTGTAGGTAAAATGGTTAATACGGTAGAATATTATTTGAGGAACATGGAAGCTAAACCAGCTGTTAAAACCACTAAATAACAGTAGTAGTTTGTTGGCTAACCCATAATGTAATACATGCGAATATCGAATTATTCGTAGTCGATTTACCGCGTGCTCCTCCTAAGTGTTACAGTAAACTGGCTATTTATTATTCATGATGTTAGTGTCAGAGACTGACCATTCAGTAAACGAGTGACGGAAGTGAATATCTATGGAATTAATTTACCTGTATATTATATAAAATATACAATACTATGAATAGAGAATGCTGTGTGGTTCTGAATAACGTTAGTTTTCATATGATTTTTTGCGTTTGACCAAAAGAGAGGTTTCATACTAAATTTTATATTTTATATAAAATTTATATATATATAATATATATATATATTTAACAAGCCAAAAAATAAAAAACTCTGATCATAAGGTTGCTAATCAGCTAGAAAAGTGCTGAATACAAGCGCATAAATAGTATATCTAATCGCAAAATAAAATATAAAACAAATCGAGGCTTTTCATAAATAAAAAATAAAATTTTGCTGCACTTATTGTTGTGCCCAATTTAATCTCATGAAATTTTTTATTTATTATTAGGCCCGATTTGTGATACACGATAGAAGAAACAAAGTTAAAAAGAGAGAAGACAAAAAATTTACATTTAAGTTATTCACTATTTTCTATAGTTCGGTAGTTATAAAAATTTTTTAAACAATATTACATTTTATCCAGTGTTACCCCTGCAAACAGCTCATTGTGTTGGATTCCTTAATAATATGTAAAATGTCAGATATTAAAATACCAACTATTAAAATGTTTATTTATTATCATTTAAAAAAAAGGTTTTATAAACATATATTCAAGACAAAAGACTGTCTGTCATTCAATCTCGCTTTCATCTAAGTCCCGGTCTGTTAAAATTTCTTTGTATTTAAAATTATTATTTACTGTATAACATTTTTAATATCGCATTTCCATGAATCGATTATATTTTTGTATTTCAAAACGTTTTTGTTAATACATTTTAATTATGGTATATAGGTTTTGTTTTCCTAGTTTAGTAACTAGCCTGGTTCTAGGTTGTTTAGTTCTAGTCTTTTAAACTGTACTACAAACTCAATATAAAATTGAACAAAATAACATTACCGTTTCGAACACAGGGCTGAAGAAAACCACCGGTATCAGCATTAAAAAAGAAACAAGACAAAGTTTTCCCGTTGTGGTTATCGTCATTATTGCAATAAATACAATAAAATGACAAGCCCAGCAATATCAAAGCTTTAATAGGCTGTACGAAACAAGCCGCGAGACAAGTTGTTGTAACTGAGACTTTTATATTATTTTTGGCGCAGGTACTGCAAGTCACATGTCCGAGATTCGTTGTCCTAGTAAAACTGCATCCTATTTAGTCGTTTATATCCATCACCATTTACAATTTTCTAATACATTTAAATGTGCCTCATAGTTATTTATCATTGGGAGTTTAAATATTACAAATCTGAGTGCCTTCATATTATTTTGAAATTAATGTTTTAAATTATATTCCAGTTGGTTATAGTTAGGCTTATCATGCTAGAAAGAAGTATGAATTTCCCACAAAAGGCTAAGAGTTATGTTTAAAGTTTTGACGCGAAATTTTTATCTCGAAGCAAAGTTAGTAATTAGACTACGAGTAGAGTTTGGCAGCCAAGTTATAGTATTGTGAGTGCTTGTATGCACAACCGATTATTTTTAGTAGTTTCTCTTGAATGAACCGACATAAATGTTCATCATGTTTGGATTATTACTCTGTTTTTAAAAAAATAGAAAAAACCAACCCCACAAAATAAATATATTTTTCCAAAACTTACATTTTGTTGTTGGAAAAACCCCATTTCTGGATAGCCGGTTTTTATGTAGAGAGCAATTGACATGTTACGCAAGGAAAACCGAAAGATCATGATAGTTACTAAACCCTACTATCCAAACTGCCTGCAAAACTTTCTTCGAGAAATATAAAATAATTGTAAATGCTGGTAATTTAAAGTTGCAATGAGTGGCAGAGGAAATATCCGATATTGATCCAGTTGATGATCATGCTGGTAATTTAAAGTTCAAGTGAGTGGCAGAAGAGATATCCGATATTGGTCCAGTTGATGATCATGCGTGGTAATTTAATGTTGCAAGTGAGTGGCAGAAGAGATATCCAATATTGGTCCAGTTGATATCATGCTGGTAATTTAAGTTGCAAGTGAGTGGCAGAAGAGTTTTCCAGTTGACAATCATGCTAGTTATTTAATTTATATGAAATCTGACACATTTTCATTGTCACTATACAAGACTTGACGCTATACGTACCTGCAACGATTGTGTTTACCGTAAATAGTGGACTGATACTATGTATTGTCAATCAAGTTGTTTTGTAACATGGGATAACTTCAGGAAACAATAACAAGAAGGTGACGACCTGCGAACGAGCATTTGGTTAAAATGTAAGTAAAAGAATACATGCTGTATTATATACAGTATTTGGTGAAAGGCTTTTTATCAAGTTAAATTACTAATACCGATGGATAACTAAACATAGATGCAAAACAATATTTGTTATGCACACCGTGACCGCCCTTAAGATATTCTGTTTCCGGTTCAAATGGCGGTAATGTTAATAGATTTTACATAAAAACCGTTCTGATATTTTTAAACTTTAATAAAATTGTCCAATGTAATATTTTTCGCTATTTTTCCATAACACTTTCGAGAAATCTAAATGGTTTTTCCTCCATGAACAAAATTGGAATAAATATTATAATGTTACTGACCTAACGGTTCAGTGACAGAAGTTGTGACAGCATACCTTTTTCTATCCCTCCAGGATGTTATCAGCAAACAATGCTGTCTTACATCACCACGTGTTCTTTGTTACTAACGTCGAGTAGCTCTTGGACAGTAGAGTTTGAAGTATCATGTCATTTGTTCCAAGTTTCCTTTGTCTCTGTAACAAACTACAAGTCGTTGCTGGAGGTTTACTTTAGAAAATAGGTCTAATTTTTTCTATTGTTTCTAAATCCTAAACAGTTTTTTATAACCCCTTCATTGTCCGTTTCTCTGCAGAATTAATTTTTATAAAAATGTGTTTGTGACTTGCAAACCTTAGTAACGTTGAATCCCTCCTGAGTTCAAGGAAGAACACTTATAGATTTCCTCAGAGTTACAAAAGTAAAAAAATCAGTAAGCCCTGTTTTTTAAGATTACTATTTTAAACTTATAAAAGTGACACCACATATTTCTAAGATTGCTCCTAGCCTAACTGCTTCGAGGTGTAATGCTATCGATTTACTGTAGTACTACATGTAGTTTTGTTTATGCACAAACTTACTACTTACTGATCCACATTTAGTGTTAACAATCGGATAACAGCTTTGATCACGTGGAATGTATGAACCCGCACTTAATGTGTGGCACCGATATATATACATACGTACATAACAGCGGGGGGGCTTGGGATCCATAAGCAATAAAGTGGAAGGCGGCAAGGTATTGGGCTTCCATTCAGATAACATTCCCTCTCCTTCTGTCTACCTGCAGTAACTATGTTGTGTGTTATGGATATCTCTCTTTCAGCCAATAAAAATATAATATGGCATTGAGAATTTGTAAAGCTTCTCTATTAGTAATGTTTCAATGAATAATAAATCGAATTTCGCTACCGTATGAACACTCCAGTACAGGTAGGGAAAAATCTTTGGAACGTTTTCTAGCCTAAAACCTATTTTAAATCACGATCGTTCTAGGGGCAAAGCTCAGTAACTGCATATTAGTTTTTTTTAATCCGCAGCGATATATCATGTCCCCTCAAAAACCTTATATGTTTTAGGAAATACGATTACGAAAAACAGGTATTTAATGGTCCTCGTTCAAGTGAAGTTTTCCCACATTTTGGAGCAATATGGGTTCTCTCGGAATCGATGAAAAATTTCATAATTAAGATGAAATTAAAAATAATTAAAGGGTCGTTAAAGTGCCTTTCTCAAATCAATATTAGAAGGCAATCCAAATTCCAACCAGGCCAGTTTTTTTATATTGAGTGGGGTTAAAACGAAATTTTAAGCGATTATACAAAGGCTAAAACTACTTATAGCTTGGATATAACTAAAGAGCTATCAGAAATTACTGTTTTGAGAATTTTATACATACAAGGAAAGGAACACGCCACAACCAGCGTGTCACAAGAACGGCTTTAGCCTGAGGTAGCATTCCAACATTTCAGTTTTCTATAATTTATGTTTAATTTTTCCTGCAAACAAACAGACAGAAACATATTTCAGAGAATTAGCCACA
>NW_025779879.1:0-50461 GCF_021130785.1 Homalodisca vitripennis
AAATTGCTTATTTATTATGTGTTTTACTAAAACAAAGTAAACAAAGAAAAACATTACATTTTCACACTTGATTATTACTTTTTTTAATAATCGTCTTCGTCAAATTCTTGTATCACATGTTTGCATAGTCTACGGAATGATCTTTTGGGACCTTCAACTTCCAGCAGTGTGTGTTTTGGAGTAGCAGCTCCTTCTTGGTTTAACTCATCACCTGTAGAGTTAAGAAGTGCCAGAACGATCTCTTCTCTAAGGTTTGTAATCTTTACTTTAAGATGACATGTGTTGTAAACAACTAGGGAATTCACAACATGTGCTCAAAATAAGTCCAAACGCGAGTTTTTTAATACCACTTTACATTTTTTCTCAAAGACTTGAATGGGAAGCTAACTGGTCAGACAAATCATTGTATGACTTTGCTTTGTTATAGTCCTACAATATAAATAGGCTTTTTTCTTTTTTTCCCCTTGGGCGGCCTACTGCCATGCACTTAAGCCTCAAGGGCTTTTTGCGCACCCCGGAAACACACCATGAGGTCCACCAGTCTACAACTTCAGCAGTTCAACAAACCGCCGAAAACAACCTATCGAGTCCTCCTGGGAAAATTCACCACCCCTGTCCAAACTACCAAAGATGGCATACCGCTCTCTTGCTATTGCAGGGCAATCAAAGAACAGGTGCTCAGCAGTCTCCTCCTGCTCATTACACCATCCACAGAGCGGATCCTCCTGAAGGATGCCGACTCTGTGAAGATGCTTCCTCAGGTGACCATGCCCCGAGAAGACATTGATATGTTTAATGAGAGAAGGTCCGAAGCCACCCTGGAGGAAGGTGACTGTAACACCATTCTACTCACTCTCAAACCTGGATAGAACCTCCATCTTCTCTCATGCTCCGCGCGAACCCATTTCGAGACAACCCTAGAGGATTCACACCTTGGAACACCGCAGAACGGTTGAGGGCCCGTCATAATTGTCGCTGAGCCGCATCAGTTCTTTCGTTCCCAAGAATCCCCTGATGACCCAACAAACGGTTACATTGTTACAGTGTTGAAGCTGAAAGTAAAATTAATACAAATAAACATGGAAATAGTAGTTGCAGTTTCCCTCTGAATACTGTCTCAGCATATTCAACTCCTAACGATGATTTCACACCATCTTTTACAGGAGATGCATTCTCACAGGTCACCGCCACACTGTATCACTCATCAACCCCAAATCATAGCGCTCCCCATAATACTTCAATTCAGGAACTGGAGAGAAGCCTTGAAGAGAATGGCGTACACAACAATGAGGAAAAATTAGAAATGGCAGCTAAAATCGGTGCAGCACTATTAAAAGAAAAAAGAGTTCTTGAAAAGGAAAAGACCAATCTCAAGGCCAATTTAGCATCTCTAGAAGCAAAATTGGAGGAGACTAAAGAAACTGAAGAAAAATACCTTAAAAATAGAAATTCTTCTAGAAAAACGTTTTATGAAACAGAAAAACAAACTTGAAAAAGAGAAACAACACCGACTTCATCTGCAAGCTGCTTTTGAAGAACAAGACTGTAAACAAACTCAAATTCTCAATGAATACCTAACAAAGATTAAAGAAATAGAAAAAAAAATAACACAACTAAGAAGGGAAATTAAGCAAAATGAAGTAATTGCAGACTGTACAACTGAAGAACACAGACTTTACAAGGAGTCAGACACTAATAGACACTTTAAAAAAATCAACCAGAATCTTCTCTTGATATTACATTACTGCTTCCAGAGATGGCTCAACTGAAATCCAAACAAGACATTTTCACAACTCAAGACTGGATCACAACTGCACACATACAACACCCAACATGCAACAAACTACTACCTCCCTGTACACCGCCTGACCAAATATGAAGAGAAGCCAAGCTACATGGGATCCAAGCTTTGGAACCATCTTCCAGCAGCAGTGAAGGGGACAGATGACCAGCACCTAAGACAACGGCTTGGCAACTGGCTAAAAAAATCCATTTTATTCTCTTGATGAGTTTTTTGTTCTTGATTCAAATCATGTTTAATCACTTGACAATGTACATTTTTATGAATTTATTCCACATGTTATATTTGACGCAAAAACTGTTCTTGAAGAATATGTTAATAAAGAATATTGTCTATTGTTGATTCTGGCAAGGGAGGAAACGGCCTGATAGCAATCCCAAACCAGTTTGGATTTGATCACGAAAGAATCCAGCGCCATCAGCACTGCCTGACTGTCTGTGAAAATATTAATCGTCTTGCTCCTATATCGCAGACGATGATTCTCACGAGCACATTCCATAATAGCTGCGACATCCGCTTGAAAGACTGTCGGATACGGACCCATAGGGACCACCAGCTCCCTACATGGTCTCACTCCCAGAATTCCAGCGCCTGTGCCGCTTGTTGTTTTAGAGCCGTCTGTGAACCATTTGAGCTCCGCTGGTGGAAGAGGTTTCCTTCCCTCTGACCAATCATCCCTTGAGGGTAAAATGATCCTAAAGGGTTTGTCAAAGGAAACTTTTTGTTGGCATCTGATCAGAGATCATGAGCGGAATATCCTCCTGTATCAGAGTGCTAATTCTGCAATGCCCACCGCTGCAGCCCGACCAGAGTCCCATCTGCTGAAGACAGTAGGCACTCCTCCTGGCCATATCCCGAATGACAATGTCCAGGGGGGCGAGGTTAAGACAACAATCCAGAGCCGCGCCTGGCGCACTAGGAAAAGCCCCAGTGATAGCAAGGCAGGCCATGCTTTGGATACCCGCCAGACGAGCTACCACTGTCTTGGCCTCCGTTTTTGGCCACCATACGACAGCTCCGTACATTAGTGCAGGTCTGACCACGGAAACATAAAGCCAGAACAGGAGCCTCGGCTTCAGTCCCTAGGGCCCACCTATCACACGTCTGCATTGCATTAGAGACCACTTCCCCCTGGCAATGACCCTTTCTAGATGAGGTCCCCAGTTTAGAACCCTATCTAGGATCACGCCCAGGTACTTGCCCTCAGATTTCAGCTCAACGGGAGAGCCTTTGAATAGAAAGGGACCAATGCTCTCCACCTGTCGCCTCCTGGTAAAGGCAACCACAGCAGCCTTGGTGGGGTTGACAGTGAGGCCAACCTCATCGCACCAATTTCCCACCATGTTCAGAGCAACATTGGTCAGTTCCTTGATTGTTGTGTTGAACTTGCCACTCACAAGACTCACAATATCATCTGCGTACCCTTGTGCAAAGACACCGCTGCTATTCAAAGAATTTAGCAGGTTATCCACTACCAGGTTCCAAAGAAGAGGATAGAGGAGCCGCCCTGCGGACAGCCCCTCATAGTCTTCGCACTAACACTTGCTCCCATGAGCAAGTCACAACCCTGTCCGTGAGCAAGGCACTTATCCAGTCATACACCTGACCATCAACACCACGTCTTGAGACCGCATTGATAATCGCCTGAGTGGCTGTATTGTCAAAGGCTCCTTCAATGTCTAGAAAGACTCCTATGGCTACCTCTTTTGCCGCCAGCGTCTTCTCAATCCTGCATACCAAATGATGCAGGGCCGAGTCGCACGACCTTCCTGGAGTGTAGGAATGTTGGTTATGATGTAGAGGTCGCTCCAAAAGAGCTCCATCCCAAACAAACCTGGCAACCATTTTCTCCATGGTTTTAAGAAGGAAGGAGGACAGGCATATCGGCCTGAAAGACTTCGGCCGATCTATGCCCGCCCTCTCCTGCTTCATTATGAACACCACTCTGGACACTCTCCAGGATAGTGGGATGTACCTGAGAGCCATGGAGGCTCTGAACAGTCTGCACAGCTGGGGAAGGAGAATATCCAACCCCCACTGCAAGCAAACCGGTCTCACCCGTCACCCCCAGGAGCTTTGTAAGGACTGAAGGAGTTGATAGCCCATTCAATCCTTCTGAAGGTCACAATACGGTGCGCCAGACTCCACTGCAAATAGGTGGCGCGGCCCGCATGTCTCCCCTCACTGTCGGGTGGTTGATTACCCTCATGAACAATACAGTCCGGGAAGTGTGCTCCCATCATAACTTTTAGAACTCCTTCCGGTTCAGTAATGTAAACACCTTGATCGTCCTTGAGACTACCAAGCGGCGAGATGGGATTCTTTGCTAATAGCTTTTGTAGCCTTGCACAGCCCTGCACACTGTCAATATCGGTGCAGAGCTTCTTCCAGACTAACCTCTTAGCCGTACGAACCTTGCGGTTGTACAGTGCAAGAGCCTCGTGGTAGGTGTCCCAAGTGCCCCAAGTTTTGGCTCTCCTGAATAGAGCCCTGACCCTCTTCCTCAAAGAGGCCAGTTCAGAGCTCCACCAGGCTACCTTTGATCTATTTCTATTGATAAATTCCGGGCAGCTGAGATCGAAGGAGCCCACAATCGCAGAGGTAAGACTGTCGGCAGATTCGTCAAGCTGCGCCGCGCTGTGAATCCGTTTCCCATTAGTGGAATCAGACTCTAGCTGTGCCCTGAGGTTTTCCTTGCATGATAGCCAGTTTGTGTTTCTCTGATTCCTATACTGAACTTTTTCCAGCATCTGTTCACCGATCTTAAAACAGATGTGAGCATGATCAGAGAGGGAAGGCTCGTCAGACACATGCCAGCCATGCATCCGACCAGCCATACCCTCCGACATCATGGTCACATCTAACACCTCCCTACGCGTCCTCGTGCGAAACGTGGGCACATTTCCCACATTTGCAATCATTAGACTACGGGACATTATGTATTCCAGAAGTAACTTACCTCTGTTATTAGTGTTGGTGCTGCCCCACGCATCATTGTGCGAGTTGGCGTCGCATCCCACCACCAGTTCCGATCCACTCCTCCCAACATGGTCCACCAAGGCAGCCAGTTCCCTGGAGGGCGTGGACTCCGCATCATCATACGGTAGATATGATGATGCAACCAGCAGGGCTCGTCCTGTCCCAGCCACCATCAGCCTGACTGTGGCGAGATCCCTGCAACAAAATTCCAGAACAGTAATGCTGTACACCTTGTTGCTTACAACAATAATGCCCTGGCATTTTCAACCTGGGCACTAACAATTTTCACCCCTGTCATTGAAAGCCCTGATATTTTTCCCTTGCTGATCCAAGGTTCCTGTATCAGAGCCACATGAAAATCTTCCGACAGGAAGCGTCTGCAGAATACGGCCGAGGCAGCTTTATTGTGCTGCAGGTTGATCTGAAGGACCTTGATCCCATGATCAGCCGCCCCACCCCGCGCCCTCAGCTGGACCTGCTCCACACCAATGAACACCCTCCAGCCCCTCCCCTTAAGAGTGGCTGAAGATTGCTCATCTACCAAGATTACTAGTGTTCTGGAATCTCCGACAACCCTCCAGTCCGACACAGAAATCCCAGCATTCTGCTTCTTTATAGCACCGAGAATGGTTGCAGAGTCCTTCTCGGTCATGGGTCCATCAACCCTTAGGAAGACCTTGGTAGATCTTATGAGGTCTTTATATAGTACCCACAGATCACCCCTAATCCCACTAGGGCCACCGATCCCCAGCTCCGGTGCCAGACCCCGCAGCCAATCTCTGGTCTCGTCACTGACGCACAGCATGACGAGGGCCCCCCTTTCCGAGAAGCACCTCTTAAACTGCAGGCTCACCCCCCTCTGCTGAGCGTACTTCGTCGAGAATGCGCCCCCGCAGCTCCATAGCCTCCTCCTCAGAGAGGTGCCTCTCAGGAAAGTTCGCAGGGACCAAGACAAGCTTATGTCCCGTCAGAACCTCCCTGAATACAATCTCTCCTCCGTTGAGGGATTGGTGCTCCTCGCACGCTCTGCTTGCTCAGGAGGTGCGGTCGGGCGCCTCTTCGGCAGGGTGTTTTTTTCCGCCGAAGAACCGCCCGAGCGCCCTCTCTTCCCACTAGGAGTAGAGACCGCACCTGGAGTTGCCTCCGGTGCTGCCTCCCTCTGCTTCTTTTCCTTCCTTCTTTCGTTGGCCGACATTTTGCCCGTGTGCCTCGTCCATTGACTGTCCGGAAGCCAGGTGCCATCGGCCTTCTTCTGCTCCATCGCCCAACGCTTGCGCAGTTTAAAGGGGAGCTTAAGGTTGTATTCCATTACACATGCTCCAGTGTCTGTGTCCATGTACTCAACCTTTTCGCTTGCATCATCGAGTACTAGATCGTCATCGATGGTGGTAGCGCTAGAGGAACAGGCAGATACATCCACGTCCTGGGTGCCGGATGCAACTGCCTGTTGCAGTTTTTCCAGATCAAAATCTGTTATTTTGTATTATTTTTTGTTTATTTTTGGAACCCATAAAAGGTCCCACGAGTACCGAGGAAATAAACGGTCTACCCAGCCAGAGCCCCGCATGGCCAGGTAAGGCTACTTATGCTTGGGGGGCGCCCAACCCTCAAGGGCTCCGTTTACGACGCACAACCCCTGCGCCATGCATCCCTTAGGCACGGGTCGCCTCACACCGTAGGATTGGGGTGATCTCACAAGTTTTTGTGTGGTGCGATTCCAGGTGGACCCGGACTGGCACCACTACCGCGTGGCGCCGAGGGCCGTCACCGCGCAGAGTGCACAATCGGGGCACTACACTAGATCCTGGGGTTTTGTCGAAAGCAGGGCCACCTCAAGCAGGACGCTAAGTAAGCGTTTATCCGAGCCCAACCATTGGTTAGATGGTTGGATTCGGATCCCCCTTCGATCTTAAGCGACACCTTAGTGGTGCCGCCCCTGGAGAGGTACTTTCCCAGTTCATTGGGGATCACCCGAACTAAGGTCAGCCCGTCTCCTAGACCCCTAAGTAGGCTTACGCTTACACTATGGAACTTGATCTCAGTTCTATTCTAACCTGATCTATTGAAAAATAGTGTTATGGTTTATAAGATTCCTATTTTTAAAAGCAATTGTCAAAAAGCTTCAACATTTATAATTTAGAGTACAATTTTCAAAAATTTTCCGAGGGTGGGACATTCATGGACCCCCATTTTTGTAGTTTCATAACCCCCCTTCCAAAAAAAGCCTTCGGTAGCTCAGGCACCTCCAAACCATAAATCCTGCGCACGCATAATGTTCATTATTATTCTCGCGAGTAGAATTTTTTAAGTGATACTAATTTAAACTACTCGTATTAGTATTGTAATCACGTATAAAAACCAAGTGAACAAAGTTACTTTTGTGTTAGCCTAGTCACAGTATAATAATTTTAGGTGCGGCTTCATAGCACCTAATCTTTTAGCACCTAATCTCATACCACCTACAGAAAAAAAGTCGTCATTTAGGTGCTGTGATATTAGGCGCTATAAGTTTAGGTACTGTGCAACGATCCACGGTTCGTTTAGGTGCCGTGAGACTGTTTCAAGTTTCAGTGTCACAGCACCTCTCGCTTTGTTCCAAAGGGGCCTTGGTGGGGACAGAGGGGATGGAGGAGGAGAATCCAACCTTGCCCCTCACCCCGCTCCCGACGACCCGCCATTACTGTCCTCTACAGCAGGGCGAGCAGTCGACAGCACAAGGCGAGGCGACACGAGATAGACAATTGTCTCCTCGCACAAGAGAAGGGTCCGTGCGCATGGCGTGCGGCGGTTGTTGATTACAACTAATAATGGCACCAAAAATTATTTACCTTGAATTTGAATGAATGTTTAGGCCAAACCGCAAATCTTGCACATAATCCAATAATGTAAATTATTTGTTCATCTAATTTCATTGTGTTTTTAAATTTTTATATAAGTTTTTATCGTCATTGGAATTAAATGTGTTCAAATCGTATATTCCGTGCACTGAAAACCGGTAATAATTTGCATTCAAATCTATATAAAAATAGGCAAAGCCTTAAATCATTCATCACTTATTCAGCAATTTCCCTACGTCAGACAAAGTAAATATTTTATACACGTAAGTATCATGACTTGCATAAAAAGCAAATTTATTTGGATTAAAATGTAACATCCATAGGGAATTTCAACCATTATAAGAACTATAGTTTAGCTTTTTAACCTCCCAATGTTCTATAACAGTGAAATTTGAATCACGAGTTTTATACTTTCAGCCAAAAATCTAGCTATTTCATGCCAAACTGCTAGATAAGTGTTATAATGAATACAAGTACTATACATATATGATGTTTTTGTGAACCAAATACGAGATTACTTAAAATAAACCCGAACGATGTTAGAAGCATTGCAAGACTCGACAGAGTGTAACATAAGTGGTAGCGCACAGACGATTCTTCTTTATCTTAAAATCAATAGAGTTCTTATTTAGACCAATAAGAGCATATGTACCAAGTTTGAAGTCACTAGGGCCTTTATAATAAGAGTTATCGCACAGACGGACGCACAACAAACCATTTCAATAAAGCCTTTCGATTCTTCATAAAGCGTTAATAAATAGGCGGTTCTTTACATTGCATTAAAAATATATATTTATTTTATAATTACTATATAAACTTATAAGTCAAACTGCAAATTCTATAATTCATTCCATAAAATAACGAAACTAACCTGAGCTTTTTATAGTAAAAAAATCAAACTGTACAAAAATGGATTATATTAGTTTTTAATATTTAACACAATGCTGTTCTCCGTGTTATCAAGATGAGTGATTGTGCCGTTTGCGACGATCTTCTGCCTGATGTGGGTGCCTGTTTGTTCTCAATGTAAAACAAATCTACACTTCGTTTGTGCTGATATTTTAGAAAGCACATGGAATCGCATGGGACAAGTACGTCGTGAATCATGGAAGTGTAAGAACTGCTGCTCAGGTAAGAGTAAATAGCAAAAATAAACAATTACTAAGGACATTTTGGCCAAATTTCAAGAAGAAGTTTTGTCAAAATGGAGGATACCGTTAAGGCTCAATTTGAAAAATATGATATTACTTTTAAGAAACAAATGGGTGAATTTAAAGAGCCCATACGATTTTTTTTTATTATTGCTTATAAATTTGTAATGCTTATAATTACATTTTTTTGTACATATTGTTAATGCTGCTTTATTTTAAGTAATATTATAATAATCTCGTGGTATACCATTTATTAGATTTACACTGCTTTTGGCTAGTTTATGAATTTAGTTTAAGAGAAGACAATGTTATGGAAATATGAATTGGACAATGAACACTAAGATAATTGTAATTATGAGTCAAATGAACTCCCGCACGCGCGGCTTGAGGTGCACTGGGAGGTAAATTTTATTTATATTATGTATTTTTAGATAATAAAGAAGATTGAACTTTAACTTGAACTTGAAAAATTGATTTAAGAATATTATTTTAATATTCTATTAAAAAGTGCATATTGTTGTCTATCAATGGCATGAGTATACATTTTAAAAAGGTGAAGATGTCTAAATTCTTTCAATCTGGCTTATGGGCTTATATGAAATAATATCAATAGTACGATTACAAATAAGACCTACATATTACACATAAAAATGAATCACAACATATTCTTATTTCGACAAAATTTTAGTAATCCGTTGAAATGTTAAGAAATTTTATAAGAGGTGGATAAAAATAGTTGCCTGGAATATTTTACAATTTGAAAACTATTCTAATATTGTTTCATAATCGAATTTTAACTGAGTATTTAAAAGTTGTTGACACTGAGTTCAAATAGGCAGAAACATTTTAATACAAATTAAATTTCAGAACGGTGCTTGATCAGTAGATACGTAGACAGCAAATTTTTTTAATATATATACTTAAATTTATATATACTTTTATATATATATATATATACTTGCAGTTATATATATATACTAGCAGTTACCCGCGGCTTCGCACGCAATTTTCTGTTGAAAAACTGTACAATAGATCTATGTATTCTTTTTCTATAACATAATAAACAGTCTAGAGATAATCGATAGTCACTCAAAGCTATTCCAATCTCCTGATCCAATTTAGATTTAAGTTTAAAGAACAGAGATTTGGGATCCTGAAGTCGTAAAGCGAAACAGTTTTTATAAGATTAGTATTTCCCTACCACATTCCATGTTAATTTATTGACGTTCTTCGATGGCTTCAGTAACAATAAGAGTTAGCCTTTTTATCCCAATGACGAAAGTGTATCGTACAACTCAAAAATTGCTGCGGTCAATATGGGTCTGTTCTGGTCGTTTAAATTCACCCCCGGTCTAATCTATTTATAGTTCCACAATTGATTTATGCTGTTGCGCTAACCAAAACAATGGTCTCATATGTTGGTTTCGGAATCTAACTTAGGTTAAATTTTGATGATTAAGTGATTTTGATATTTTTACCGATCGCTAAATATGTATTAGGGGTATATGCTTCAAGTATTAGGGCAATATTATCTCCATTTGCTTTTCAATAACTACAGTAAAAAGGCTATACACAATGTTAAAGGAACTAACCAGATTAGATTACGTTATGTGCAAACATTCACAGCTTTATACAATAAGGTAGTTGTTATAACAGCGTATAAATAGCATTTCTATTGTATTAGATGGATTATTGATCATTGGCGCAATCTAAATTTAAAATTAAATAACTTCGTATTTGCAATCTACATTACACTACTGATTAAGCACTTTAAAATAATTCAATATTTACTCAAATCTAAAAATGTAAACACATGTTTCTGAATCTTTGATAAACTTCAGCTGAAAGTGTTAACAGCTACTCTAAGTGTTAATTCAGACCAAAAGCTATACCGGTTCCAAATTTCAGCACAATCCGTAGTCTATAGCATTTTCAGCGTGATTCGAGGACAAACATCTTAACATCTAAACATACAAACATCCAAATATCCAAACATTCAAACTTTCGCATTTATAATATTAGTGGGATATATATCTTATTACAGATTGCGCCAGTAACGCACTTATAAGAGCGTGTCTTGTTTTGGCTGTTCAAAGAAAATAACAACTTGTTATGAGTCTTTATAAAAATTATTAATCAGCCTGCTATCTCTGGATTTCGGTGTATTGGCGCGAATATCTCTCTTAGTAATGATTGCATAACAAATTTAAATTAATGTTTAAATTACATTATCAAAGCTGAAAATTCATAGATTAAAAATGAATGTATGAGACCATGTTAAACAAGTCGTAAATCTTAAAAAGAGGATGAGGACTATTAGAACATTACTTGAAAAAAACTGAGAACAAGTATACAGTAAGGCTTCAGAAGACCCATATAACATGACATACAGTGCAAGACGACAACATCAAAACGTACATTAACACTTTTGTTGCTGGTATATACTGAGTGAGATCGACTACTCAGTCCTCCCACTGCGTCGTAAGAAGTTTGCCGCAGTCTACTTGTAGACTGATTGTTGTTAAAATTAATCTTCCTGATTTTTGAGGATCAAAGTTATTAATTGTTTAGGACGCAATCTCAATACCTCTTAAAATGTTCCATATGATACTATTAATAACATATCCATTTCATTGTAATCTATTTATACAGGATGTATTACATAGGAAAGAAATAAAATGTTATAATATAGAACAAAAATAGGCTTTCAATCTCGGTTTTTTATTGTATATAAAAAATTATAATTATCAGAAATAAACTCTAATTATTGCCTGGCTCACTTGCCTACATAACGGGCATAGGATATTAACCTGGCAACCATGCAGTGTGTCTCAGCACTCAGTGCACTGGCACAAGGCACAAGGAAAGACCACATGTTTAGACCTTTGAATCAGGCACACTGCACAGTTACGAGGTACGCAGCAGGAGTGCCCCGTGAAAAATACAGCAAATATTGCAAATTTTTCTTCTGAGTAATTATAACTATTTTGTTTTTTGTTTAATCTGCAATGCTCAATAACAATATTATATTTATTTCTGCTATTATAATTATGCAAGTTGCTAGTCAAAATTAATGATGACATGTTTTTTGTAATATACAATACTGAGTCAAAAATATATAAATTTATAAAAGTTTCCACCAAAGCTTAATAAAAAGTGGATCACAGTGTTCTAGTGGTTGTGATTTTGTTATTATTCTGATAGCTTTGTTTTTCAGGATAATGATTTCATTAATTTTAGCGCTATTACCCAATAATATTAGGCCATACCTTGTTATTGATTAAAAATAGGCATAGTATGCAGATTTAAAATATTTTTCAGTAATACAATTTATAATACGTCTAAGTAAAAAAATTACTCTACCAAAATATTCCTAGAAATTTAGCACAAGAAAAGAAATAATTTGGTGTGTCAATTGTAGGGGTTTGTCGTAAAGTAAACAAAATGTTTTGAGTTTTGACTTCATTTAGTAAAGATCCATTTGATCTAAACAACACTGAGGCTTTCTTAACTGATTCAATGACAAGAACTTGTAGTTTGTCAAAGTTTGAATGGATATTCTAAAGAGTTGTGTCGTTAGCATATAAAAGAGATTTTAACCTAACAACGGTAGGAAATTAATTTATATATAATAAAAACATAATAGGGCCCAGGACTGACCCTTAGGTACAACAATCCCGATCACCAAATTGTTGGACCGATTTCCATTAATAGAAACAAACTTTTCGCCTGCGATTAGATAAATAGTCTTTAAAGAACTCTTTAAAGCCGGATTCCCATTAATACCGTAATAGTTAAGTTTTAAGGCCCTGCTCAAGTCAAAATATGTTACCTGAGCAAAAGGCTTTAATCTCAAAAGTGTTTAGGACCTCCTTAATTCGTGAATAAATTGCATCAATGGTGTATTTACCTCTTCTATTGTAATAAATTTAGATTGATGTTATTTTCCAGATACGCAAAAGGTTCATCATGTAAAACAGTTTCTATTATTACAGGACAGGTAAAATTTATACTGGGCAATAGCTCTCAAGGAAACTCCTAGACCCTTTCTTAAGAATCGGGCAGATATACATATAGTTAATGGGTTCAAAAACGTATGGTAAACTCGTTAAAATATATTGTTAGATTTGTTATAAATGTCTTTGCGTTCTGAGTTTTTAACTCTTTTGACAGCTTTAATGACCTCATCAATTGAGACTTCTACAAAGATAAATGTTTTTCTTTCAAAATATGGTAATTTCTTATTAAGTTCATTCTATTAACATGAGGCTTTTTGATACTACCCTTTATTTGGTGTTAACCGAATTGATAAAACAAATGGTTTAAGTTACCTGGAGTTATATTTATTGATAATGTCGATTGAGATTCTAAATGTTTGTATTTTCGTTTATCTGCACCGAAAACGCCTTATATTGGCGTTAAAAACCTCTCCCCAGGCCTTATATTGATTACTGCTATTTTATATTTTTGCGACATTGTGAGTTCGCATCTTCTACGGACTTTTTATAACATTTCTAGAGATTTAAATAGTTTAACACGAAGCCTGTCACTAGTAGAAAGTTTTGTCGATTTCTCCAAAAACAAAAATTTCTTTAATTTGGTCCAGTTCCCCACTATACCAATAATTTTGATTTCGACCTTTAATCTCACTAACTGTGGAACGTTGTTTTTTCACTGTAGAGTAAAATGTTTATTTATGAACTGAAATGGAGAAATATGCATGAACGAGTTTTTAGGTAGAGAATACTCTTCCATTACTAAGTACGACATTCCAATCATGTAAAAACAAATGGTTTGTCAGATCATCAATAGAGGATTCTGGAAAAATTAAATAAAATGTGTCACTTGTACTTTAGGATTTTAGCAAGGTTTTAGATGTTTCAGACAAAGTATTCTTTTGACTATTTAAAATAAGCCCATTACGATCCGAGAAAGAAAAATAAAGATGTTGCATGAAATAACCTGATCTAGGCAGACTAAAAAACATTATCAAGACAATGGGCTCCCCGAGTTTACAAAGGAAGTTTACAAGTAAGGAAAGTTTACAAAGCAAAACTTAGTTTTTTATAGCGGGTACTACTTCCATGAAAACGAGTAATCTAGGTTTATCTTCTTTAACATACGTTGTATAATCAATTTATATGACGAGAACTCTGTGTGTGTGTGTGTGTGTGTGTGTGTGTGTGTGTGTGTGTGTGTGTGTGTGTGTGTGTGTGAAATTTAAAACTTTTTCGGATAGCGGGAAGATGAAAAATAATAATATACTTTTTCTAGGGTTTGAAATTTTATATTTCAGTCGCTATGGTAGTTAATCTTTATAAAGACGCTATTGATTTTCTGTGAAAGTTATGAGGCATGTGTGTGCCACATTTTATGTACATAGGACATAGGGAAGGTCTTCTAAGAATTCCAAGTCCATTTCTACCCCTATAGGTGGATTATATTATTAAAGATGTAGTTATTGCTATGTATAATACACTGTATAATTCAAAATAAATATTTAAAGCACCTATGAGCAAAAGATATAAGGCAGAAATTACAGGATGGTTTACTAGAAAGGAGTCACTTTAGTTCAGACATGAAAAAGTTGAATTTCTAGCAGTCAAGCTCCACGCGATTGAACTAATATGGGCTTAAATTAATTTACATATCGCAAAAATAATAAGTCGTTCACTATTAATTCTATCACAAAATTTGTAAAGAAGCTTTGGAAAAGACTACGCCTGATTGTTGGATGAAAGTTGTAGAGAATACAAAAATAGTTATAGATAACGCTTGAACCAATGAATGATTGCTGGGGGAGGCTGTAGAGAGACTACTAATATTTTGACTGAGGGACAGAAATTCGTCGGAAGACTGTGTCAGTGAACATGAGGTAAACAGTGAAAATATAACACCGATAACAAAGACGATGGTGATAGGATTATGGAAGGTATTCGGCCGCTTCGCTTTGATGAATATTAATTTCCCTCAAATTATCTATTAGTGAATTTACACATATAAGTTTAATTAAATGTTTGTTTTGGGTAAATGGATAATTTAATTGCCTTTCCTTAAATTAATATATTTAGCAGAATCATACAAGCCTAATTTAAACATTTTCCTGTTGTGCTTTGTGTGAAAATAAAACTGTCGATATTTTATTTTGTGATTTTGGCACACGGGGCAAGTTGGTATGTGTGTTTCATTAAGCCATAATGTATTAAGGTTCCGGCACAGTTACTGTGTACCTCGCTTGTTCTGCACCCTCACTCATAAGTAAAGACTATTAGTAATACGCATTGCGTGATTTATAAATAAATAAAAGTCTAATGAGTTTCCCAAAAAAACTTGTTACGCCTTTAATTATTAACTTAGAACTCTGAATTATCAGTATGTCGTTCTTTAAGAGACATACTACAACAAATGATCTATATATATAAAAATGAAAACTGTTCGTGTGTAACAGCATCACTCACAAACGGCTGGACGGATTCGCCTAATTTTTTTTTTAATTTGTTCGTCTTGATCTGTAGAAGGTTATAGGATACTTTTTATCCCTTTCCCGATTCAGGATTCCGCCCCACTGGTTACAGAAATACCCGTAAGAAATGCATTGCAGCAAACATGTTATTAAGTGAAAGAGTCTTTTCAAATTTTTAATCAGCTGTTCTTTGTAAACATATATAATGCGACAAAAAATATATTTATATATATTTTTTTTTTACTTTAATTTATTTACAATCTGTTTATATACAACAAACAATAAGTAAATTTGATGATAAATCTTAAGGACATGGTTAATCAAAGTTCATCAACCTTAATTAACATAAACATTTAAGAGATTGTTCATCTTTAAAATCGATCAGCCAAGCTTAAGAAATCATGTCTTTTTAGCCGAAATTGATGGTCACTGTTGTCCAGCAGATTAATAGCCAAGTAGTTAGGATGAGAGTTTAATTTGTTTTGATACTTGATGCAGAACTTTGGAATTTCTTCAGTAACAAAAGGGATATTCGTGTCTCTGTGAATGACTTCATTACGAACATACCATGGGGCCTGTAATATCTTTCGGAGAACTTTAGATTGGAAACGCTGTATAATTTCAATATTTGATGTAGAAGCAACTCCCCACAGTTGAATTCCGTACGTCCAGATGGGCTTTAGAACAGTCTTGTACAACAACAGTTTGCTTTCTATTGATAAATGGGATTTGTTCCCAAAAAGCCAATTTAGTTTTGAACATTTTGAATTTAATTGGAGCCTTTTGTTCCATATGTGTGGTTTCCAAGTCAGCTTCCTATCGAGATGTACACCCAGATACATATTTATATATAAATTTCTTTACACTTATAGTTTTAAAGCATAGAGTAAGCTTAAGAGAAACGACAAATTTTGTTTAAACTGTTTCTGCAATCATAATATATAAAAATGAATGTTTGTGTGTTTGTCCTTTATAGACTCAGAAACTATTGGACCGATCACTATGAAAATTTGTATTTTTCTATGTAGAAGGTTTATACGCAATGCCCATTGATGTAACTAACCACCAGGCTGTACTGCAAGATATAAAAGTTATCAAAGCGCCTGCACATTATAAACTGCAATTACAACACAGTAGTTACGTATATTAAAATATCCAAACACTATTTGAAGGCAAAGAAATATACGGGCAAAGCTTAAGAGACGCGTGCGAAGCCGCGGGAAACAGCTAGTATATTATATTTTTAACTGTAATTATTTTTGAATTAGGAGGGGTTAAATTGGAGAAAGCTTAAATTTAAAAGAAAACTGTGTTTTACTTCATTTTTTTGATTATCACAATCAATAAACATATCTAAAATATCTCACTTTCGCTATAATATATAGATTAATACTACCTAAGCCGTCAAACTTTTTCAGATGTAATAAAGGGGTATATTTTAATGTGGTAGACGTTTTAAGTGAGATGTTTAGTGTGTGTGAGAGAGGTCGCCGGGATCCGGTAAAAATAACATAATATGTCATAATATAAATTCCTAAACGAAACGTCCACCGCCTTCAATTCTTCCGGCGAGCGCGTTAATGCAACCCGCACAGCACGTGTCAATAACCAACTCAGAACTCTCCCCTAACCACGCGACTCAACGGACGGTCGCCCACTGGCCACGGACATTGGTGGCGGCCTACCCCTCCGGCGATCCCCACCACTCCCTTTTAGGTGGTGTGATATTAGGTGCTATAAAACTCCAGCACGATCTTTAGGTGCCGTGCGACTCTCGGGCATTTCCTTAGGTGCTGTGAGATTAGGTACTATAACATTAGGTGCTATGAGAATCGGTGCTATTAGACGGTTAAATTTTAGGTGCTGTGAGATTAGGTGCTATTAGATTAGGTGCTGTGAACCCCCACGTCATTTTACGAGTATAATTGACACGCAGATAGGTACTTTCAAAAGTACAACAGTAGTGCGAGGGCACTTATAACAGCGGGAATTGTGCTCTATTGTGGTATATAGAAATAACTCACCCGAGTAGCTTGTAGATTTTTGGCTGCCAGTAACGCTGTGCCCTATGCCCTATTCCAATATTGTGTTATTTGTTATTGACATATAATAATAAGTTTCTCATTTTAGTGTAGACATCTTAATTTATGATTATATTATTTGCTGTATGCAATTTCACAAATATACTATAAAAAGGAAACGGTATATCACTTTAACAGTAAGTATTTCAAGCATTATTTGTATTTGCCACCATTTACGAATTAACTGTTTTAGTTGATATTTCGTTTATTATTTTGAAGAAAAAGTGGATAATAGCAACGAAAAGAATCGTATCACCTGATGGAACAGTATATTACGGACTAATATGATAAATATGACAGCAACTCAAACACGGACTGAAACATAACGAAAGCAAGAATCAAACTATTCTTATTGGAATTTCCAGACTTCTTAGTAGTATCGACTTGAACAACTCTCCTACACTCATATTGAACGGTCATCCTCTTTCTTACAGTGACAAGGTCAAAAATCTTGGACTGACTATTACAAAAACTCTTAGTTTGGCCGATAATGTTACTGAGACTTGTGGCAGGGTATTATTGCTGGTATTCATAGTCTTAAGCAATTTGCTATTTATTTACCTTTGAATATTTGAAAGTAATGCAAGTGAATACCCTGATTTTCTGCCATTTTAATTACTGTAGCGAAGTTATAAATGGCATGACGGTTGAGCTTTCGGACAGATTACAACGTGCTCAAAATTATTGTGTTCGCTTTATCTTCAACCTTAGACAATATGACCAAGTAACACCCTTCATCAATTAGTTACATCTGTTAGAATTGAATCTACTACGTCAGTTCCACATTCTTAGCATTTTACATTCTATTCTGTTATAACGATTTTCCCCCTTCTTATCTGTCTGAACGCTTTTCTTTCATTTCTGAAAAAAAGCAATTGGAGCCTCTCTGTTGTCTATTCCTGTTCATAGATCTTCTATTTACAGTAAATCAGTCACAGTCTCTGCTTGTCGACTCTGGAATAATCTCCCGGATCATATCAGAGGTATTCGTAGTCGGGAGCGGTTTCGGGGGATGCTTAATGACCATCTGGTTCTGTAGTGTAATGCAAATGTAAATCAAACATTAATATACATTTTTACTCCAGATTGCCCCAGTGACGAATTAAAATCATCTAATGCCTTGAATAATGTTATAAAACTAGCCTTAATGAACAAAGTTATGAATGTTTTCACATAAGTTATTTTAAACTGGTGGGCTTCCTTGACATTATGATACTACATTTTAACAATGGCTTATGGAAAAACAGAGAAATGAATACTCACGAAAGTATACTACTATAATAATAAAGTATAATACTAAATGAAAAGTACATAAGAAATATCAGTTATCACTTTGTTAGATCAGGTGCCAAAAAATGTTTATTGGGAATTAGGGGGACAGCACTATTGTGATTTACAAGCTACCTCAATTAATTAAAGGAAGCAATGACAGTACAGCAGATAATCAAAGGACAACTGAAAATAACATCACCTTCTCTGATTATCACTAGAAGTGTTTCTGTGTTGGACTCTGTATTATTTATATTTTTCATAAGTGACCTTCTTGGTTCATACTGTTTTTCGATGATATACTAATAACATTGATTTGACCTCTATCGAAAAGTAAACTGAATCTCGAGATAAAAACTCAATTAATATGATCGAATAATATCGCAAAGGAAGCGATCTAGTTTGTAATAATTAAAAATTCAACACGTTAACTTTGGAAGAAACTTAAAAAGATTTATGCCACATTATAATAAAATTTCTTGTTTAACAAAACACTTCGGACTAGTATTAGATGATAGTCTTTCATGGGGCCATATTGATGATGTGTGCCATAATCTCAGCATTTCAAAGTTTGTCTTAAGAAAAATTAATTAATCCAGCATAGTGGAAGCCACCAAAATAACCGCTAAAAATGTATTCTTTGATTTTCTTAGTACATGCTAGGCAAATTGTGCGGAATATACAACTCATCAAAATTTAAATCCAAATGAAATATCCAAGGATAAATGAAAACAAGATACAATTTGTAAATAGTTAGCTGGAACTCTTTCATTGACGGTAAACATTAATGTCTGTATAATTAGACGGATTATTCAAAACCCTTAGTCAATGTGAGTTCTCTTGATTTATCTGCATGGCTCTCAAGTTGCCTTCTAAGTCGATTGTTATACTTAACTCCACATCTCATAACAAGTTACATCTAAGAAAAAAGTCATGAAATTGATAATCAACGATAATGCGTATATGTCGGAAATGTACCGATGCAAAGGATTAGGTATCCTAGGGCAATATAGTATCGTTTGTATTTTGCAAATAGTCTGATTGGCATTTGTGATACTAAAAATGTGTTATGCTTTTAAGGGACTACGGTCGGAAAAAAATAACAGAACAAATTTTAAAACATTTGGTCATGACTAAACTGATAAAATGCAACATATATGAAAACCATCGAACTATTATTACCTATAATGATCTAAGATGAATAGGTAATCATCTAAGTTGTATGATAAGACAAACCATTTCTGTAATCACGCTGATCCACTGTTTACCATAATGAATTTAACAAGCCAGGCTTATTCCTTCTTCGTATACTAATAGATATCGTCTCGGTTTTCTAGCTTAGAGGTCCGGGTTCAAATTCCGAGGTCCCAACACGAACATACAAAATAGGAGTATGCAGTGTACATCAAAAACGGTATAGGTAAATGCTGCGGTTTAATAGAGAAAACCTCGAGACAGTGTTATTTATTATTTTACATTCTTTTTGAATTACAGTAGTTATACATGGATAGGGGCATGAACTGGCAACTGATTGAGTAGAATATTCATTCGTTTTAAACAATGAAACCTACATATTGCTACTTAGCAATATTGTTTTTAAAATGCACTGATCACCTTTAAATTAAACACTCAAGATTTCTTTGTGTACTTAGCCACAGAACCCACTCAAAGAATAAGACATGTGTAAACTACTCTTCGCTAAATATTGAATGTTTTAAGATAAGAATAATTCCTATTCATACGTATAATACGCTAATATCAAAATTTTGGTATTTTGAACATATATGCGTCGCTTTTAATAGTTAAATACACATCCCTAATCTTTAATGTGCATCCTCCCAAAACTACTAATAGTTATTTTGTATAATACATTTCCTTTAATGTGTTAACTAAACAATTTTTGAGTTCAAATACTGATTTTGTAGCAGACGACAATAGTATCAGCTGTTTCTAATTCTCTGTCTTTCCCCTCACGTCAACAATAAACTGAAAAGATGGAAGACGAGTTGGAAGATAGGATATTTTATCAGACTTATCTATCACACATGAAGCTCGTATCTAAATTTGCCGTAGGGCTACCTCTAAATTCAAATCAATTTGTTTATATTTGGAGAATATTAAGAGTGTATGTTTTAAAACCTGAAGTCATTATTTTTAGTGCGTTTCTCTTGGCTATTTTAGTTTATCTTCAAGCCGTAGATGTTTGGAGTCGTAGTTTACTGGGAAGATTACATTTTTCTCTTGGAAGATCAGCCAGTTCTAAAGTACAAAAACTCCAATTTTTCGTCAATACTTCTGGTGGAGATGTAGACAAACTTAGTTGGGAACTAAAGGAAAAAACAGTCGCTGCTTATGCGGTACAAGGTCGCCGACCTCGAATGGAAGATAGATTTGTAGTGAATGAAAATATCAACAATACAGGTGTTTCTTTGTTCGCTATTTTTGATGGGCATGGAGGTGAGGTATGTAAGACAATTATATTACATTTTTAATTACAGTATATTATGTTAAATCATGAAACTAATGTTTTACTGTAGCTGTAGCCTAGTTAAGACTAAGTGCCGTTCCTAGTGTTTTTCTGTTGAGAACTGCAGGACCAATCAAAGGTTTATGTGAAAAAGAAAACAAGCCGATCTAGGCTACAGTATATTAAGTGGCCACCAACACAATCGCATGATAACTACCTATTTAAATATCGATACTATTGAATACAACATTTGACCTATAGATCTTCATAATTCACCATGGTACTTTGGGATTATACCGACCACACCCAGACATGAATCGTTATTTGACATTTTGCTTCTACTGATTACTATATTAGCGTAGAACAATATTTTGTCAATATAAAACAGGAATTGTCTTATCGCAAACCCCTCCCCATCCTCAGACAGAGGTCAAAGTCGAGCGGTCTAGTAGATAACGTGATTGCAGAGTCTGAGAAAGCTGACTATCCTTCCTCCTAATAAATATCTTTCCAAGTCACATTGCCTTTACCTTTGGCCCTAACCAAAATATTATACCTTATCTATAAATATATCTTATAGATTTTCCCCCAATTTGTATGGTGTGTCAAACAAAGTACGGAACCTGTGATTCATCCACAGAATGGTTCTCTGCATTTGGAGCAAATTTGATATTTACCTTGTTGTACAGAATCATTAAATTTGCATATTTGCCATATTTATCAGATCACCATTACTGCGAGTATATACGTTTGCCATTATGTTTTATATATGCCATACATTCTCTGTAGCATGGATAAAATAACCATAAGACTAGTAAATTGATGTAAACATATTTTTTGTGTGTCAATCTAAATTGCAGTGCTTAGTCCTTCATAAATAAACTTAGGATACCTAAAAATAATTTTTTTTTTTAACGACTTTAAACTCATGATTTCGATTTGCAGATTAGTACAGTAATCTTGACAAATACTTTATTTTAAAAAACACGTTAAACAACACTACAACAACTGAAAAACAAGGATAAGTCATATTATTACTATTATTTGGTATTATATTATTATTTAATTTCACCACAATCAGCACTGTCACAAAACAGACTGATTTTAGCGAGTATGGTGAGTTATTTGGGCCAATACGATTCCTGAAAGGAGGGTTTTACCCATGAGTCACAGGAAATGTTTTCGGGACGCAGCGCATGTAATGCTACCCCGCCACCCGTCCCGCCTATCATCACACACTCAAGGTCACGCGCACAGCTAAAGTCCTCGAACTGTACCCCTGGGGATCTGTATATTCTAATGCCAGCAGCTTTGAACAAAATTTTGTTATATATTTTATCGGAAAAATGAGTTTTAACATGCTCTACCTTTACATATTTCACTTTTCAAATGCAGTAGTACGTATATTAAAATAAAAACCAGTGGTATATGCTTGATTTGTGATTAGGCATGCAATTTAGACTGGGTTTGTTCAAACTGGATCAAAACAAGGGCTGAATATTTTTTGTATAAGAATTTCACGCTTTATACTTACTTAAAAATACTGTATGAGTTTAGATCGATAGCTTAGTGTATTTTATTAGTGCTTATTGCCTGTTTTTATGGTATTTAGAATTCATAGATCACTAAAATAAGAACACAGACAGAAAAATCTTTAGAGCAATGTACAGTGACAGTGAACATAAACAAATTGTTTTGATTTCTTATTCTTTCCAGTTTGCTGCAAACTATGCAAGAGATAACCTGATCAACAATCTGAATAACAAAGTTATTGAATTGAAAAAGTTAATAGCAGATGGTAAATCTGAGAGATCAGTTATTGGCAAACCTCCACCATCCCCGAAACTCGATCAGAAAAAAGGCTCCCGGTACCGAAGGTGGTGAGAGTGTCAGCAGGAAGTCCAGTTTCCGCAAGACAACCTCACAAGCCGATGAATGTGTGAAGAAGTCTGCTGGAGGGGGTGGAGTGATCACAGATCCAGTGCTGCTGGAGAAGTTGGAGGCACTGAATCGCCCGATCACTCGGGAAGTGAGGCCAATGAGACCGAGTTTGTCAGCAGCAATACCACCCCCTAAAGTAGAGTCCTACTTGGACGCAGGTTGTGCAATCAACTATGGAAGATTACTGACAGATGAAGTCCTTGCCGCTGACAGACTCTTGGTAGAGGCAGCCAAAAAAACCATGGATGTTGCAGGTATGGTTATTTTTATTCAATGAGCTGTTATCAAATTGTACTAATGTAGTTTATTGATTATATTACTATAAATCATAGCAATGCACCGTGAACTGAATAGTAAATTAATAAAATCATGTATAACAAATGCTAGATACATTATCTCATCAAGTGATTCAGGGTATAAATATTTAAAAGGTCTAAAGTTACTTTTTTACTTTTGTTGATTACTATTTTCACGAAATACTGTGCATTTCAAAGATTTTGCAAATCATTAGAAACTTATAGAGTTCAAGTACTTTTTATTTTTACAAGCCTCTTTTAGGATATAATATTGGTCTTTATGGACGAAAATTCAAAACATTTAAGTTAACTGTTGTATAGTTATGGGATCTTTAATTAACTTCCAACAATGAATAATGCTGTTTAATATTTGTTTTAACAAGAAATATTGAAAAAAATAAAAAACTTTACACTAGTGTCATTATAGATTTGATTTTTTCTACTTATTTTAGGCATCTAGAGTTTTCCTTAAACAACTTAATAAATTGGGATTTCCAGGTACAACAGCATTGATTGCACTGCTTGAAGGATCTCGTCTAATCGTAGCTAATGTGGGAGATTCAAGAGGAGTCATGTGTGACTCCAAAGGAAATGCTATCCCTCTCTCTTTTGATCATAAACCACAACAGGTAAGGATTAATAATGTAAGTCTTAGATCTGGCAGTTACAAAATCCACATAGTGTTTGTGCACATTATCTATATAAATAAATATCATGTACGTACAATACAACCTGGTTTATTTGTATTATTTAGGACTGAAAGTGGTCCAGATAAACCGGAAATATTGTAAAAACAAAGGAGGTCACACATAATAAGTTACTTATTTGCTAGAAATATAACAGTGAAATAGAGCCAATTTATTGTTTTCTTTTATGCAGATTAATGATTACTAATAAAAAGGATTGTTTTGAAATCATACTCAATCTCCAACCTTTCATGGTGTATGTGCCTGCTTCTTCTCAAAATTGTAATGTAATCCTAATATTACTAGAGAAAAGGTAAGAATAATGTTAAATTTAAAACACGTTGACTCTGTAAACAATATTTTTCAAACAAATTATGGCCTTTGTGCGTTAGAAAGTATTATATGTGTTAAACAACAACACATTTGTTTCAAATTCTATGATAAGCTACACTCATACAGTAACGGAAATACACATGGCACAAATTCATTAAAAAACCAAGCCTTAAAAATTGTAGAATTCATCCACGTTTTTGTTCATTTGTGTACCCAACTGCCAACATATCATCTTTCTTTAATTTTTTAAAAGGCTTTTTAATTTAATAAAAGGATCTATTCCTTTTTTAAATTGGTACTTTGGGATTATACCGACCACACCCTGACATGAAATCGTTATTTGACATTTTGCTTCTACTGATTACTAGATTAGCATAGTACAATATTTCGTCAATATAAAACAGGAATTGTCTTATCGCAAACCCCTTCCCATCCTCAGACAGAGGTTAAAGTCGAGCGGTCTAGTAGATAACGTGATTGCAGAGTCTTGCCGCCCGTTCAGCTGGTGCGTCGCTTTGTTGTACTTCCGTGTTTTACCTCTACATTTCTCCAAACACAAAAATTCAACAAAAACAAACATTACCAAACAAAAACTAAAGTCTTTATTGAAAAAAACACAAAACTTGTTTTTTATTCTTGATCACACTCCGCCACCTATAATGCGAGTGCCTCTGGCCATCAGCGAAAGAAAAACATCCCTCGAGATAGTACCTATCAGTTAAATATCAAATTCTAGAGGGGCTGATCAGAAATATAAATTGAATTGTAATGGAAAGGCAATTGTGTACCGTGCAAAAAACTTTTAATAATCATGTGATGCCGCGTGGCCTTCTGTAATCGGGATTCTCGAGAAAGATAGCAGCGACAACAATACCGATCACAATACCTGGAAATGCTTGTTGATTGATGGAATGTTAGTTCTGTTACTCAACTACATCGTTTTATAACGTTCTAAGTTCATTGAAAAAAGTTTTAAGCGTTGGGGGCATATAACGGAATCTGACCCCATTAACAATTGATAATCGTTGTAAGTTTGTAATTTTGTAATTAAAGAGTTGTTTTTTCGTTCTATCATGTTTGTTTCTATAAATTTATATTTTTGTGTTTTTCATACTGGTGTGGTCGGTATAATCCCAAAGTACCTTTAAATTTGCCAATGAATGTTAGTCTAAGCTTATGACTGCCAGTTACATCGCTACAGGCTAACACCGTAACCTGTTCCTTGCTCTTTTTGCAGTCTGGGGATGAAACTTCTTTTTTTGAAACAAGCGTTTCACCGCAAATTCCTTCTTTATCAAGGAGTTTAAAAAGAAATATTTAAATTCTAAAACAGCGTCTTTGTTGGCCAGCAAGGCTTCCCCACTTATTGAGAGTTGGAAAATATCACCACTTTTTCCATCAGTTGAGCCAACCATCACTAGCTATAAATTCACCAGTTTTCTCCTTCAATTTCCAGTTCAAATTTTAAAGCTTTTGCTTGAAGCAAGGGACTATTAACGGGTACACACTTAACCCTTAAATTTTGAAACCATAAACATAGTACCTCTTTACTTTCACTAGATTGAGAGGAATAACACTTTTCTCTAATCTGGAACTGTACTTGTTCCAACGCCTAACTCTGACACAACGCAGGAAGTCAGTGCACTGAACACTACTGCAGGCCGTCGCGCACAACAGGCCAACGCCTTCTCGTCAACCTCATGGAAATTTCCACCATCACGTACACAAATGCAACCATTGTACTGAGCAACGAGTAAATACGAAGTACGTTAAACTTGTGTTATGTGCACTATTCATTAAAACTTTTATCTTTCAAAAAGCATTTTAATTTGATAATAGGTCCGGACTTGACGGAGTTCAAATTAGCGCGTTCCGAGTTTCTGAGAGTGTACTGTAGTAAGTACTAGATATACAAATTATAGCAAAATCATGACATTAAATTGTAATTTTACTACAGTTTAATTTATTGTGTATATCATTGCAATACAATATATTATTTTACTGTACACTTAATTGCAGACAAAATTTTCATTACTGTAACACATGTCTAGTACTGCAGTGACAACAAAAATTAGGTAGAGGTATCATAGCTTAAAAAATTGATAGGTATATGTTACACCAGGAGTCATAGATGGGGGGGTTCCTCGCTCACTGTCACAGAGGATCTATTTTCAGGATATCAATCCAGAAGTTCTACGAAATTGTCTGGCTTAAGGTGCATGAACTTGGAAGCAGAAATTTTTGGATTTTGGCAATTATATTTCTCCTTCAGTTCATCCTTATGTCTCATACACTTATTTTAAAACATTACTAAGGAAAATAGATTTCATGAAATATAACATCTTTTGATTATGGATGACTGACTGATGCGCAGGACTATGATTGGGAGGAGTGTTCTTTACTCCTATGTTTACTTTGATTTGTTCTAGCTCCATCCAGATCAGAATTGACATGATTATGTTGTGTTCTAAATTTGGATAGTACTTTACTCCCGTATATTAATGTTTTCTTAAGATTGAGTCGGGAGATGTACCAAACATAGTGACTGTGTCAGAATCAATCATTGATATTCTTCCAATATCGGTTAATGCTGTTCAAACTGTCAACAAGAATTTAAAATTCCCCAGTCTCTGTTGTTAACAATACTTCTATATTCATTATCAAAAATATATCTGATTTTGTGGGGGGTTGGATCACTGTTCAGATGAAGCTTATAAACACAATAGTTTCCTTCTATTTGGAAGATCATGATATTAACACTGATTCCATAAAATATACCTATTTGATACTATTTACCTTGACTTCCAAGAGGTAGTGAGCACCCATATAACCTTATTCTTAGGAAGCTTTTGGCTTTTAGATTTTTTTTTATCTTATTTTCTGGACTGAACAGTGCTTTTTACAAAGAACATTTAGAATTTAAAGTTCCATAGAGTGTGTTCAATGGCGCAGTGTAGTGGGTACGGCGGTTATCGCAAGATAACCAGATCAAGCAACGCCGAGCGTGGCTGCTGCTTGGACAGGTGACCGCTGAGCGATCCTGTCCTTGCAAGCGGCCCGCCTGCCCGGTCATTGGTGGTGGTTCGGAAGTCACCTTTAAGCCGTTGGTCCCCAGGTTAAGTGTTAGAGAGGGCTTCTTAGCCCTAACTTCGCCTGGTAAAATAAGACATTCTTTACTTTTTTTTTTTTTTATTCTGAGAGATTAGTTGCCAGTTCAGTAAAGTTTCAGGGTTCCAATTTTGGCCTTTGTTTTGTTATAATATTATTGACACATATATCTTGAACCACATATGGCAATATACAAACTGAATATGTCCAGGTAATGCTGGTGATATTAAGATATTTTTATCGATTATAGGAGTTAAAGACCATATAGTTTTGGAATTGACTATGCTGTAATGTATGCTTTTTAGCCACATGCAACTGAGCAAAACTCTCGTAGAAAATATAGAATTTTATTTTTTTTACTTTACTCATAAAACAAATCCCTGTTCTTGTTTTAAGATTAATGGCTGTAAGATTAAGAGATAGCATATTGTGCAAAATCGTGGTCTTGTAGATCCCAAGTTGATCTCTGAACACTATGAGGAACTTGGGTCTTCTGATTTGGATTGTCCAACTTTTTTTAGTCTTATATGATTCTTTACAAATTCTTGGTTTGAAGTCATGTTCAGTATGTCTGGAAAAGCAATAGAGGTGATACATATATATAAGTAGATAATAGTATGGGGTTCCTGGCGCACTTTCGGAGCCGACCGAAAAGCAATGTAAAATACTGTTCAATGTACCATAAAGGAAGCTGAGAAATAACACAGCAAATCTCAATGAAAAATTAACCGAATCTACAGTCGTTCGTCTCCAAAAGCGATCGGTACATTACTATCTACTCTGTGGAATGAAAAATTAACCAAATCTACAGCTGTTTGCTTCTACTTTCTTAAGCTGTGCTTTGTAAAATGTTGTCAAATCTGCTACGAATAAAGGAAAAATCTTCAATGACAGTCGAGGTGTGCTACTACAGACCGACCATCACGATAATCGCTTCGCCTGCGTCATATCCGTAGTGATATCACGCCGTGAGAGGCGCAATCGTTGGTTTACAAGCACCATTTAGTTAAATAAATTTTTCTATCTAAATGGAGCGCGAAAAAATATCATGTCCGTTCTGCAAAAAAGAAATTTTAAGAAAAAACTATGATCGCCATTATAATTCTAAAAGTCACGAAAAAAACAAGCAAATTTACGATAATGAACTAAATTATTTAAGACAATGGGCTAGAGAAAATAAAATTGCCGATCACGAAAACATGTTTAATATTGAGAAATTACGTGAATTAAAGAGAAATTTCAAAGTTGAAAAGAAAAATCTCGACCTATTTAATGATGAAAAACTTCATTCAATAGCTGAAAAGTTGGCTATCGGTACTAACGATAAAACCAAGTCTGAAATGATCGAAGAAATTGATAAAACTCTTAAAGTAAAATCCGAAAATATCATTGATGTAGAAGTTTTATCCTCAATACACGGTCTTTTCAAGCAATACATTTTAACAAATTTAAACGATAATTCCATGTCAATTTACAAATATCTATCAATTATGAGGCCAGAAATTAAAAGTTTAATCGAAAAATTTCAAGAAAATGTTAAAAATATGAAAGGATATCTCTCTTTGGAATGTGAATACGAAAGAACTTTAGTGAACGGTGAAACACAAACGTGTCCAGTGTACTTTACTATAAAAGCAGATGAAATCTTTGACGTAAACGACTTTATTACTAAGCAATTTAATAAATTAACACATCGAGAACAAACGAATAATCCAAATAAAGGTTCCGGATGGACATTTAAAAGTTGTAAACAACTAGTTTTGAGCCTTAACAAACACGAAATGATGAATGCAGGATCATACATCGATTTACCAAAGAATATCAAAGATAAAAAAGCTTGTATAAATATAAAAAATAGAGATGATTTTTGCTTTATTTACTCAATAAGATGTGCTATTGAAAAACCAGAAAGAGACTGTGAACGTGTAAAGCAATATGAAAAATTTGTGAATGACGAAATATTTTCAGGTTTTGAGTATCCAATGTCTCTGAAAGATATACAAATATTTGAAAAACGAAGCTACAATTCCAAGTATAAGTATCCAACAATGTCTATCAATGTCTACAGTTTTGATGAAAATATTAACATTGTTCCGTTACAAATTTCTGAAAAATATGACGCTGAAACAAACATTGATTTATTGTATGTTAAACAAGATGATAAATCTCATTATGTTTTGATAACCGATTTAAATAAGCTTGTTTCTTCGCAGTTGTCTAAACATAAAGAAAGAAAATTTTTGTGTAGAAGATGTTTAAGCCATTTTTACAAATCTGGAGATTTAACAGATCACTTAGAAATTTGTAAAAATCATGAAGTTTGTAAGCCAATTATGCCATTTCCAGGTCAAACAACTAAATTTACTAATTATCAAAAGAAATTTAACCATCCGTACGTAATTTATATGGACTTTGAGAGCATATTAGAAAAAATTCCGACATGCAAGAACAATCCACAAAGGTCGACTACAACCAAGATTCAGAGGCACATTCCTTATGGTTTTACTCTATATTTAGTGTCGAATGTGACCAATCGCATGTACAAACCGATATGTTATCGTGCCAAAAATGAAGAAGATTTGAAAAACGTCCCGACAAAATTGTTTGAAGAACTCAATAAATTATCGAAATACATAGCGAAAAAATATAATTCTAAGAACATGAAACCTATGAAATTGACAGAAGAAGAAGAAATTTCGTATCAAAATTCAAACGTTTGTCATATCTGTGAATGGTCTGCTTATGATGTTGGGTCAATTCAGTATGGTTTTACTCCTGATAGTTGGAAAGATAAGAGTTATAATAAAGTGAGAGATCATTGTCATTTAACCGGCAAGTTTCGAGGCGCAGCTCATGCATGTTGCAATCTAAATTTGAAATTTCCTCAGAATATTCCCGTTTTCTGCCACAATATGTCAAATTACGATACTCATTTGTACATAAAAGAATTGGCTAAACAATATGGAAATGTTGATTTGATTGCAAACACCGATGAAAAATATATAAATTATTCTGTAAATTCTGGATATGGCTATGAATTCGAAGGTGATAAGCCAAGAAAATTCATCAAGTTTTCGTTTGTAGACACGTTCAGATTCATGGCCTCGTCTATAGAAAAGTTAGCTAAAAATCTAAAGAGAGAAGACTTCAAACATACAAATCATTTTATACAAGATGGATTGAATGAGATAATAGAAAGACAGCCAAATGACGACGACGAGGATTTTTAAAATTCTATCTGGAAAAGGAATATTTCCCTATGAATTTATCGACAGTATTGAAAAACTTGATTACACAGAAGAATTGAGAATTCAAGATTTCTATTCACTTTTGACAGATGAGAGCATATCTGAGAAAGATTTTCAACACTACTTAAATGTTTGGAACAAATTAAAAGAGAAAAATCTTGGAAATTACTCTGATTTGTACAATATCCAAGATGTTTTATTGCTTGCTGATATATTCGAAAATTTCAGAAACATTTGCCTTAATTGTTATAAACTCGATCCGGCACACTATCTAACAGCTCCCAGTCTCGCATGGGACGCAATGTTAAAATTAACGAAAATTGAGCTTCAGCTAATTAACGATTATAATATATATTTGATGATTGAAAAAGGCATTCGCGGGGGCATTTCTCAGTGTATTAAGCGATATGTTAAAGCAAATAACAAATATTTGAAAGATTTCGATAAGACAAAGCCCGAAAACTATTTGTTATACGTTGATGCTAATAACCTTTATGGGTATGGCCTAATGCAAAAACTGCCGTTTAGTGATATCAAGTGGATGGATCCAAAAACTTACACAACTGCAGAATGGAAAGAAACAATTTTGGAACTCACTGGCGACGAAGATTATGGCTATATTCTCGAAGTCGATCTTGGATATCCAACAAATTTACACGAACATCACAAGGATTTACCTCTTGCTCCAGAACATTTTAAAAACAAACTTTGCACAACTCTACTGGATAAAACTGAATACGTTGTTCATTCGAGAAATTTGAAGTTCTATTTGGAACAAGGTATGATTTTGAAACATGTGAATAGAGTTATTGCATTCGATCAGAAGCCTTTTATGAAAGAATACATTGATTTTAACACAAACATGAGAACCAAAGCTACAAGCGACTTTGAAAAGGACTTTTATAAGCTGATGAACAACTCAGTTTTTGGAAAATCTATGGAAAATGTGAGAAACAGATGTGATATTAAGCTTGGAAATGAAGAATTTTCAATGAAACAAGCTAAGAAAACAAATTTCAAATGCTTTAACATCTTTGACGACAACTGTATAGCGAGTCACATGTACAAACAAAAGGTTAAATTTAACAAACCGATTTACATAGGATTTTCAGTTCTCGACCTCTCAAAATTGCTAATGTACGAGTTTTATTACAACAAATTAAAGAAGTTTGATCCAGATTTGAATCTGTGTTACATGGATACAGACAGTTATTTTCTAGAATTGAAACGAGATCCTTTTAAAATTATTAAAGAAAATATAGATGACTTTGATACAAGTGATTATCCAAAAGATCATGAATGTTTCACTACTAAAAATAAGAAGGTAATAGGGAAATTGAAAGATGAGTTAAATAGCGAAGTTTTAGAAGAATTTTGTGGTTTAAGGTCTAAGATGTACTCGTACAAATATCTAGATAAAAACCCAGTTAGGTGTAAAGGAATTAAGAGAAGCGTTGTAAATAAAACAATAAATATTGAAAACTTGAAGAGATGTTTGTTCGAAGATAAAGAAGAATTTAGGGAGATGACAGTCATCAAAAGTTATAAACATGAGTTGTACACTGTTACCATAAACAAGCTGGCACTGAACGCTAAAGATGATAAGAGAATTGTCCTAGAAAATAAGATCGATACAGTACCGTATGGATATAAAACAGATATATTAGACGAATTAAATAAACTTGGAAACTTTGATATGTAAATGGAAGATGATTTAATTCACTGTCACAAGTGTAAAAAGAAAACGAAAAATATAGATTCAAAAATCGTTCAAACTCAAAATGGATTGTATAGAATTGCTGCAAAATGTTCAAAATGTAAGACAAACAAGAGTAAGTTTATAAAGAATCCAAATCCAAAACCTGTTAAGCAAGAATTGAAGACTAAAGATGAGATAGAGATTGAAGCTCGAGAAATTCATGCACCAGTACGAAAAAAGTTTAAAAAGAGAAAAATTATAACATTAGGAATTGACGATTTATGGGCAGCAGATTTAGTTATAATGTCTAAACTATTCAGATCAAAATGATGGATTTAAGTATATGTTAAATGTTATTGATACTTTCTCAAAATATGCTTGGTCAAGAGCTATCAAAAGAAAAAACGGCAAGGATATTTCAAAAGCTTTCGAAGATATAGTAAAAGATGCCATAAGGATCAATCACAAACCTCCTAACCTACTTCATACAGATAAGGGTTTAGAGTTTAAAAATAAAGAATTTAACGATGTTTTGAGGAAATACAACATTAAGATTTATCATACTGAAAACGAAGAGAAATCAAGTATTGTAGAGAGATATAACAGAACTCAAAATGAGAGAATGAAAGTAATTTTTGAGATTAATAAAAACTTTAAATGGATCGATATTCTTCAAAAAATCGTAAACAATTATAACGATACAGTTCACAGCACAATCAAAATGAAACCGAAAGACGTAGATAAGGATGCAGAAAAGGAGTTATTAGAGACCGTTTTCAAGTATGTTCCACCTGAAATTCACACGAAAACTAAATTTAAAGTCAATGATCATGTAAGAATTGTTAGTAAAAAACAAACATTTTCGAACAAATATAAGAACAATTGGTCAAGAGAAATCTTTGTGATTTATCAAATTAATAACACAGATCCTGTAACTTATAGTATAAAAGATTTAAATAATGAAGAAATAACCGGAAAGTTTTATGAATATGAATTGAAGAAGTCAAAACTGTAATATAAATTTTCTATATATAAATGGCGCATCAAAAGAAATGTACAAAGTGCAAAGAATTTAAAGATTTAAATGAATTTTATAAAGATAAAAATAGGAAAGATGGAATGCATTATAATTGCAAAGATTGTGAAAGGGAATATCATAAAGAATTATATGATAAAATAGAAAAATTAACTTTGGAAGATAAAGAATGTCTTAAATGTAAAGAAACTAAAAAAATTTCAGAGTTTAATAGTGATCACTATAGTAGAGATAAGAAAGACTCATATTGTAAAGATTGTGTAAAGAAGAATCTTCATAGATTATATTATGAAGATACTCAATGTGAATGTGGAAGAACTATAAAATGGTTAAATAATTATCAAAAACATTTACAAACCAAATATCATAAGTTAAGAGTTTAACATTTTCATTGTGTAATAATTTTTTCTATTTAAATGGAGTCTCAAAAGAAATGTACAAAGTGTCAAGAAGAGAATAGAAAAGACTGTTATTGTAAGGAATTATATGATAAAATGAACAAATTAACTTTAGAAGAGAAAAAGTGTTACTTTTGTAAAGAAATTAAAAATATTTCTGAATTTAATAACTGGCAGTATAGTAAAGATAGAAAAGATGCTTTTTGCAAAGATTGTGCTAAAAAAATTTTCAGCGAAAGTTATAAAAACGAAATGCCTTGTGAATATGAAAAAAAAATTCTACGATGGTTACCTAGTTATGCTAAACATTTACAAACAAAATATAATAAATCGAGAGTTTTTAGTAAAATTTAGAAACATTTTCATCGTGTAATTTAGATATTCTATAAATCAGTCGAGATTCTGCCATATTTGTAGTAAAATGATTTCCGTTGTATAAAATATTCAAAGATTCTTTCATTTGGTTGTAGAGATTTATACTATTTGGATCTCCATGTCTTAATAAAATTTCCATTTCTGGGTAATCAATTTCAAGTTCTTTCAATCTTTTCGGTATTTCTCTCTTTTGAGCTCTGATAACGTAATAAGGATATTCCCACATGTGATTCTTCTTAATTAATACAAAAAACATGGTGTTTTTTCTTAGCAAAATCTTTACAAACAAGGTCTGGTTTCATTAAGTCAATTTTTACACTTTGTTTTGTGATTATTTCCGTTTTTATTTCATCTTTAATTTGCAAGTGTTTAACTTCGTCCTCTAAATATTTAATCTTGTTTTCAAGTTTGTACTCACCAAATTTTCTAATGGAGGGTAAAACCTCTTTTGTAACCCACTTTTGAAAGGTTTTTGCTTCTAATTTATTAGATCTTAGTATTAAAGAATAAAATCCAGATTCATTAATGAAAATAGTGTCAGGATGAAGATTTTGAAAGGGTCTATGGCATAGACTCTTGTAATTTATATATTTAAAGGCTATTTTCTCGTCATTATCAATATTATTTATGATAGCTTGTCTAGTATTTTCATATTGTAAAATTTCTGCAACATCTTTAGCCTTAAACCAAATTTCATTATTTTCGTCAACAATCGTGCAAATGTCTTTATTATTGAATGTAAGTTGATTGTTGAGTAGGTCTACAACTGACTCCATTTAGATAGAAAAGAAATTTAACTAGTAATTTTTATTTCAGTATAAAGTCCAGATTCATTGATAAAAACAGGGTCAGGATGAAGATTGTTAAGGGGCCATTCGAATAGCCCCTTGTTTTTTAAGTAAAAATATTGAATTTTGTCATCATCATCAACTCATTTTTATTCCTTTTTCAATCTTAAATATATTGTTGTTTTACTCTCATTATTTAATAGATTTCCTTCAGAGTCTTGAATAGTCAGAACGATTTTTTGAATTCTTTTAATATTTTTTCTAATTGGAATATAATCGATTTCATTTGGTTTTTCACTGATTTTTGATCCATAAGCAACATTTGGGAAAAAAGTGTACAAAATTTCAGATTCTTTGTGTAAATGTTCGGTATGATTTTCAAAACTAGGTTCAACGAGATTGCAGTGCACTTCAATTACATCGAACGGTCTAAATTTTGGCGTTTTATTTCCTAAATATACCTGATTTGGCTCAATAGTTTCTTGAACAAACCCTAACAAATCTACAATAATTGCTGAAAACATTATTCTTACTGGTGATTTTATTTGAATTTTATTAGAGAGATAATTTTTTTGCATTTCAAACTTGTTTTCGTTAAAGTTTAAAGATTTATCTGATTGTTTGAATGTTTTCAGATAATTTTTAAGGGAATTTTTTATTTGATCGAAAGTATAATATCCTTTGTTTAAACCATAGTATTTTGTTATGTTCTTCTCACTAAATCCTATGCAATAAGGAGAACTTTCACTAATATTTATTACAAAATTGTCAGAATAAAAACCGCTTAAACCGATAAAATAATTTGATTCTTCCTCTAAGTGTATAGGATGTTCCAAGTTTAAAACTAATTTAGAGCTTTCTGAAGTCAACTTGAACAGCTTCATTTTCGCAAGCGTTGCTTCAAGATGAAAATCTTCTATTTAAATGGAGAAATTTTTAAAGCAAAAAGATCAGATAAAACTTCAAACGTTTGAAGAAAATAAGAAAGATCAACCAATCAGATTGTTAATTGTTGGTTCAAGTGGATGTGGAAAAAACAACTTTATTATTGAATTTTATCTACAATAGGTTGATTCCTTATTCCAATTTGTATGTTTTTAGTAAATCTTTAGAACAAGACGCCTATAAAAAATTACAAGAAAGATTTGAAAAATATTGAGAAAAACTTAAACAAAAAAATATCACATTTTTATAATGCTTCCGAGGACATAGTTCCATTAAGCGAATGTAAACCGAATTCTTTAATCGTTTTCGATGATTGTATTTTAGAAAATCAGGACGTTATTAAGGAATATTTCGTAATGTCCCGTCACAAAAACATATCTTGTATCTATCTTTCCCAATGCTTTTCAAAGGTTGATAAACAAGTTATAAGAAATAACCTGAATATGTTGTGTATTTTTAAGCAAGATGATCACTATTCGAGAAAGATTTATAACAATTATGTGGGATCTGATATGAGTTTTAACCACTTTATTGAGTTATGTGATAAAATTTGGAAGGAAGACTACGGATTTTTAACTATTAATCTAACTTTGAAGCCTAAAAATGGTAAATATCTGAATAAATTTTCTAATATAAATGCTGCTCAGTGGTCTGACAAATCTACTTGATAAAATATTTGTTACAATTATTTTTATATTATCTTTAATTTTTATTTACATTATGAAAATAACAGAAAAACGGTAAATCTGTTCACGTTCCACGTTCACGTTCATGTTTCACGTTCGTGTTTACGTTTCACGTTCATGTTTTACGTTCCACGTTCACGGTTTTACGGTCCACGTTCACGGTTTTACGTTCAACGTTCGTGTTTCACGTTCCACGTTCACGTTTTACGTTCCACGTTTACGTTTCAAAATTTTCCTAAATAAATGGCGAACGTAACTTCAGAAGAAGCAAAAAAACTTGATCAAATAGAAAAGAAATTAATCAAAGAATTTAAAGAACAGATTCGAATTGATGAAAAAGAACAAGAATTTATTCAAAAAAATTAATCAACCTGTAACATCTGCAATAAAAAATGTTGAGGGCAAAATTGAAAATGTTTTAAGCGATAATCAAAATTTGATGAATTTGGTTCCAGTTGTACGACAATTTGCTGATATTTCGATTCCAGAATCTGAAGTAGAAGAGTTTGAATTGCCAAAATTACCATCTTCAACACCATTTAGACCTCGGATCATTGAAGACTCTACCATAGTTGAACCAATAAGTCCTGGAACGACGGATATAATAATTGGTAAAATTGGTAAAAAATTCCTTCCTAGAGTAAAAGATGATAAATTTGGTTTGTATTGGGATAAAAAAAAGAAAAGTTTTATGATTGGAAATTTGCCCGTGAATTTTGAACATAATGATATCATTATTAAAGATAAAACATATAAAGGAACTCAAGGTTTATGGAGATTATTAACAGGCACTGATGTTCCAAAAGATAATTTATATTCTGAAGAAGATTTGAAAAAGTATACAGAAATTTTATGGGAATCTGACTCAATTTACAAAAATAATGATCCATCAACTAAGAAACCAAAGTCAAGTAAAGGTAAAAAATATCTCAATTTGATTAAACCAATTTGGGAAAAACGAATCGAAGGATCAGGTGTAAGAAAATACAATGATAATAAGATTGAGTACAGATATATCGACGATTTGACAAAACTCGATGGAAGTATTAATTATATTTATGCTCAAGAGAAGGCTGGAAACAACAATTTTTTGAACGAAAAGAAAGCGATTAAAGATTTTATTTCGAACAAACTTGATGAAATGATTGAAAAACCTGATGGAATTAAATATTTAAAACGAGTTTTGCCGGCAATAAGTTCATCTATGATTGAGGGTAGTGGACTTTTGAATGATTTTATCAACAATTTACCTTTTGAATTACACGTACCAACTTATCAGTATCTGGGGCCTGGCACAAAACTCGAAAAAAGACTAAAAAGAGGAGATACTGGTATAAATAAATTAGATCAAGCTGCTATGGAACACGATATTTTTTATGCAAAACATAGAGACACAAATTCCAGACATATCGCAGATAAAGTTTTGCAAGATAAGGCAATGGATAGATTTTTATCAAAAGATGCTAGTTTAGGTGAAAGATTTGTTGCGCTTCCAACAGCTGGAGCAATGTTTTTGAAGAGAAAACTAGGAATGGGAATCGAAGAGAACTTGAAATTTTAACTATATAAATGGAGGTGAACGTAAACTTCAGCAAAAATCAGAAAGAAAAAATAAAATCCGCTTTTAAGAAGGAAAATACCCGTTAGTATTCAATTTAAAATAGATCAACTAAAAAATGGCGAAGATAAGATATTTTTAACAAATAGACAATACAATAAACTCGAAAAACATAAGAAAAACAATAAAGGAACCAGAATAGAATTTTCTTATAATCAGTTGAAAGAACTCAAAAATGGTGGACTTTTGAAAGATTTATTAGATTTTGGAGAAAATATTCCAGTTGTTAAAAATGTTGTTCCTTATGTTCGTAAAGCTGCTCCAATCGTTAAAAAGGATGTGATTCCTATTGTTCGAAACATTTTTAAATTGGTTAGATAAAGAGTTGGAAGATGTTACAGGATCTGGATTAGATGAAAAAAACTTTGAATTACGTGAAATCAAACATTGAAAAAAAATTTAAACCTTTAACATTCGGGGAATTGGAAGAAATCTGCAAAAATATTAAACATTTTAGAGGAATCTTCATGAGAGATACATTACCTGAAAAAGTTAAGAAATTTGAATGTGGAATTGTGAATTTAGACTCGATTATGGGAAGTGGAACGCATTGGATTTGTTATTATAAAAATGATAAGAATGCATGTTATTTTGATTCGTATGGAAGAATTGAGGACAAACCACCTATAGAATTGATTAAATATTTGAAAAAATCAAGCGTCTACTACAATGATTCTCAGATTCAAGACTATAAAGATCCCCCAATTTGTGGTCATTTATGTGTTTTTGTTTTGAATGAACTGAGTACTGGTAAAGATTTTAAAGAAGTTGTTAACAAATTATTACTTAATAAATATGGATTCACAAAATATTTTTGACGTATTTGGAACACAAATTATTCAAAATGTAGATAATAGTTTGAATTTTGATAGTTTGAGAAATGAGTTTGATAACAAGTTAGAAAATTTATTACAAAACCTTCCAGATTCAGATATGTTTGCTGTCGAGATTGAAGATTTTAAAGCAGAATATGATAACAAACTTGCAAATTTCATGAGTTCAAATGAAGTTGCTGATAAAATAAAAACATTGGAAAAAGAAGTTGATGATGGTGTAAAAAAATTATTTACCAATTTAATGTCTCATATCGAAAAAGCTGATAAAATTACTGAAGCGATCAAAGTTGAAAAGAATTATGTTAGTTTGGCTAATAAAAAAAGAATTGTCGGTGTTCGACCTGGTATTGACAAACATGATGTTGTTGTTAAAGAACAAATTTTAAAACCTCTAAAATTATCAGAAAACATCGATATTGTTGATTTACATGATCCGAATGTTAAATATGCCTTAGATTTTAAAGGAAAAAGAATTAGCGGTGTTAGTAAAGGAATTAATCCATTTGATGTTGTTGTAATGATTCAATTAGAAGATCCTATTAAAATGTTTAATGAACTAAAACAAAATTATGAGAATCATAAACAGCATGTTAAAGATTTTACAACAGAAGTCTATGAAAAACTTGATGAAAGAAGTAAAAGATCAGTAGACGATGTTGGTGAATTACTTGATAAAGTAAATAAACTAGAAGAAAACTTTAATACATATAAAAATAATGTTAATGAATTAGTTGGTGAAGTAATTAACAAAATTCTGGAAAATTTTGATACACGTTTCAATGAGAAAATAAACTTTTTTGAAAATTTAGGTACACGTTTCAATGAGAATGTAACACATAATAATGAATTACTTAAAAGAATAGATGATCAATACTCTTTATATCTCGATAAAGTAAATAAACTAGAAGAAAATTTTAATAAATTTAAAGAAGATGTTAATAAATCTTTTGAAAACATTGATAACAGATTTAATGGATTAGGCGGCTATGATGACTAATTTTCCTTATATAAATGGCGCTCATATATTGTGTGAGATGTAAAGAAAAAACTGCAACAAATGATATAAAATACTATGCAAACATCAATGGAGTTAAGAGAATTTCTGGAAAATGTGCTGAATGTAACGCAAAAAAGAGCCAATTTATAAAAACTTGATTTTGAAATTTTTTCCTAATAAATAGAGATGGCGGGACATTACAGTGCTTTCGATCTTTTTATCATGCAACACGAAAGAGATTTGAAAAAAGAACATTGGGATGACATTTCTCAAAAATATGAATTATCCGAAGATATGATGAGATTATACGTAAACAAATTGAATTGGTATAACATTGCAAAATATCAAACTCTGTCCCCAGAGTTCATTCAAGAAAATATACATTATCAATTAAAAGATCATATGTCTGTTCTTTGTCTCTATCAACACTTGAGTATAAAGTTTTTGGATGAAAATAAAGATACAGTTGATTGGAACAATATTATAGATAGCGGTTACTATCCTGTGCAGATTTTATTGAAATATGTGACCGAGATCGCAAAATTTAAGGAAGAGAATCCTGAATATGACGAAGTAGATCATTAAAAATGACTCTAATCTTTTTAATTATCTTACTAAAATTTATATCTTTTCTTATAAAAACGTACATTAGATCGATGAAAAAAATGATACACGATGTTTAAAATTTCTAAATTTTCTCTTATTAAATGGCGGACTACAGAAAATATGCTAGTGATATTGAAAGGGCGGAGTTTAAAAATTTCTATCCAATTAGTAAACAACATTTGAATGAACCGAATAAAAGAACTGAGTTTAATATTGATTTTGGAGATAACTTTTGCTTGTCTAACTTCCAGTTTTATATTTCTGGAACTTTAACAAAACAAGATGGTCAAGCATATCTTGGAACTGATAATGTTAGATTAATCGATAATTTTATACCGTTTTTATTTTCTAAGATTGAAGTAAGAAAACACAATAAATTGATAGAAGAAGTCGAAAACTGTGGCCAATTAAGCACAATTAAAGGAACTATTTCGTATTCAAAAAGTGATGTTATTTCTCAAACTTCTAATGGCTTTGAATCAGATTTTAAATTTGGTGTTTTTGAAGCAGCTGGAAATTTATCTCATTTTGGATTAGGATTTTTTGAAAATGTTACTATTCCGATCTATAAAGGAGGATTTTATCTAAGTTTTATAAGAGCAGAAGACGATGATGTGATTCTGAAGACTGCAACTGGAAATGTTATGCCTGTTGATGGAAAAATAACAATTACAGATTTTTTTATTAGAGTTCCAATGATTGATTATAAAACCACGAGTAAAATTAGGTTGATTGATGAAATTACAAAAAGTCAAAACATTATGTTTAATTTTCTAGATTGGCAATGTATTGAACAAAAAGGTATTTCCGGAACAACTTATTCGTTCGATATTACAAATATTTATAGAAATATCTTCAATCCCAAGTTCGTTATCATCGGTTTTCAAACAGATAGACAGAATAATCAAGAAAAAAATCCTTCAAAGTTTGATAGTTTGGATGTAAAAAAATATCAGAGTAAAATTGAACGGTTCTTATTATCCAGATGAATTACAAAATTTAAACATTTCAGGAGGTCTTTTCAGAATCATGTATCAAGATTTTAAGAAAGTTTACTGTAATAATAAGGAAATGTATTACAATCCTAAAGAATTTTTAGCGAATAGACCTATTTATGTCATTGATACAACAAAGAGTTTGACAAATATTTCTGGTTCAAAGAACGATATAATTATCAATATGGATTTTCAAAAAGCTGTTACAAACGCGATTTGTTATGTGGTTGTGGTTTCTGAGAAATTTTTAGCCTATGATGTGATTAAGAACGATATTAGAGAAATTCAGTAAAAATCACGTTATTTTCACTATTATTCATCGGATAATTTTAAAACTTTACAGAATTGTTAAAGACATTGATATAAGTATTCATTTTTAATTTCAAAAGAATATCTTAAAAAATGGGGATGATATTAACAAAAAACTATTCCAAGGTCATCTTAAGGGTTGGACCGGAAGTTATGATTTTTAAAAAATACTTTAATATTTACTGATCCTATATACCAAATTTCATCAAAAAAGCTCCAATAGTTCTCGAGATATAAGAGTTTAAAGATAAGGGATGATTGGGGTAGATTTTGAAAAATTTTGTTATTTTCATGAAATTTTAAGTTGAACTCGCTTGTTTTTGAAGTTTCAGATTTTTCCGATAAAATTTTTTATTTTTCTTTGAATATTAAGAAATAGGGGATGATTTCACCCTTATGGATAAGTTAAGTCGAAAGAGTTAAGTATTTACTATATGTGTACCAAATTTCGTTAAAATCGGTTGAGTGGTTTTTGAACAACAAGGTTTGAAATAAATATTGATATTCACTTATTTAATATACATTGGAAAACTATAACAGTTCTAATATCGATTGCAACCATCGATTTTTATTATCGATAAAACTTCGATATTCATAATCGTTTATCGCACGGAAAAAATTTTCATCATGGGCGTTGGCCACGTATAGCCAGTCATGCTTGATCCTCCTCTATTTTAACGAAATTTAACAAGATATATCATCATTTAGAAGATTCTAATGTATTTGCAAGTTGAAGAAAGAAGAAATGGACTTTATATGAAGTAAGAAGATTGTGTGATGTTCTGTGTTTCTTGTTAAAAGTGAAGTGAAGTGTTCCACTGGGCGTTGCCATTCATAGTGTTATTATATTTTATAAGTTACTTTTATATTTGCGACTCGAAGAAAAGGAAAAATTGCAAGAAGATTGTGAATTTGTGTAGACATTCTAAACTGTGATAAAAACATTGTGTGAAAATAGTGATGTAAAGTGTTCATTTGTAATACAGAATTAAGTGTTTTTACAGTGATTTCATTGTCGCACACGGCGTGAGAAAAGCAAGGTCATTGTTTGGTGTCACTACTGTCCTTGTACCACACACGGCGTGTGCAAAGCAAGGTCAAGCGTTAGTGACACAAACGCCTCTCACATGTTTCAATAAAATGAGATTCGAGGTCAAGCGTTAGTGGTACAAACGCTCACAGCAGACGTCACAAATCTAGAGTTGATTGAAATAAAACATATGATACCTTTCTTCTTCTCCCATTCCCAATTTCTTAGAAGTTAAGTAGATATCGCAAAAACACGCACACTAACAACACTCATTTTGTATGTCTTTCATTATATCGTATTGAATTGCTGAATGACAAACGTTTCTCTTTTCTTCGTCAGAATCACACACACACAATATATCTGTTTCGTAAATGTTTTTTCCATATAATTTATCCCAATCTACAACAAAAGCGTGATCTCTTATAAATTCCTTTGATAAATCTTGTTGTTTACAAAGACTTGTTAAAAAACTAGCTGTATGCATATTCCCTTGGCCAGTATGGATATTGTCTTCTCAACATTTCAACAAATAAACAATGAAATTTAGCATAAAAGCGATGAAAAATGTCAGATTGTTGGTGTTTTAGTTTATTTTGTAAAAATCGGAATATTTTTCTTATTTTTCTATTATTTAATTTAAAATCTCCTATTACATTTAACATATTTATACTATCTAAGTTGTCTGTAATAAATTGCATTGAACACTTTTTAGTACTTAAAAGTTCTCTGAATTCGTTTTCATTTAAGGATTCGTTTTCACTTAAGGAAAATATCAACATTTGTTTAACATATTTAGGTAATTCAAAGAAGTCTTTATAACTATTTCCTGTGGTAAGTTCTTTAAATGCTAGAAACTGAAGTGATTTTTGGAGAGTTCATGTTGTTTGGTGACTATTTAGTAGAAAAGTTTTTTATTTAAGAAAAATAATTTGCTAAATTCATATTATTCTCTTTCATTCCTTCTAAAACTTCAAAAATATACTCTTTCGCTGATGAAAAATCTCGATTTCTTCCGGAATAATCTTTGTAATCATATACAAAATATCCTAAATAGTTGAATAATAAAATAAAATCATTTCTCTTTATCTCGGTAGTTGAAATATAAACATAAACATTTGCGCTGAAAAATTTATATCTCGGTAGACTTAGTTCCATAATCTCCATTTATAAAAAAAATCTTTTTTTGTTTAAATGGAAGAGTATAATGCCAACTGTTACAAGTGTTATAATAGAGGAGAAATTATCGATAAAAGATATTTAGTTTGTAGAGATTGTAATTTAATTTTGTACGAAAGACCTAAACCTAAGAAATTACGAAATAAACTAACACATTTGAATAATCTGCTTACAAAATTACAATACGGAGGTGAAAAACAAACAAAATTTGTTACAGAATTTAGAAAACAGAATAAAAATTTTTACTTATCTCTTGGAACCATTGACAACATTATTTTCCTTTTCAAAGAATACATTAGGTTTGTAGGTATCGATACACACGTTTATTATGAAAAGATATTACCTGTATTTTTTCATTATCTGGATGTTGAATTTGTCTACGATTTTAAGCCAGAAATCCTCGATGATTTTATAGTACATTTGGAGAAAGTAAATGAAGAACCTCGTCAAACAATGAAGATGTTGGCAATTCCCTCGACTTCTCGAGTGATTGTTAGCAAATTTCATTTTTTCCGTCTTTAAATTTTTTCTATTTAAATGGAGTTCTTGAAAGAGTTAAATGATATTGGAGAATGTAAGTTTAAAGAGTATAAGAAGTTAAATGAATTGGAAGAAAGGAAGAAACATAGAATCTTGAATTTGGAGAAAATGAAAGATAAATTCGGGTTTACAATAATTGCCGAGTTGGAAGATTGTAAAGTACACTTGCCGAACAGATTTTTGACTGTTTTGGATGAAAAAAAGATTAAAGAATTAAACAAAAATGAAAAATTACACTTGATTGTTACTGGAAAGAAGACTATAAAAGATAAAGAAATTATAACAATTAACTTTGTAGAATAAAGTCTTTTCAGTTGTGCTCTAAAACTTGCAGTCCCTCCCCACGTCATAGTACTGTTTTTGATAACCATAGTTGGTGTCTTTCTTCATAGGAATCACATGGAATATTATCTACAGTAATACCTTTTGTTTCACACAAAATGTGGCTATATTCTATAAGAAAAATTCTATAATGCTCTTTAATGAATTGTGTTGATAAATCTTGATACTTACAAAAATTCCTAAGAAATTCATCAATTAAGTCTTGATTATCTTGAAAGGACGTATAATATGGGAAAAATTTCATAAAAAAACGATGAAAACTCTCTGTTTGTTTATTTTTTTACTTTCTTTTCAATATCTTTCGTAATTATATTAAATATATAATCCCTTATTTTTTTCGTTTTTTGTGTGTACACGTGTGCAGTTTTCGTTCTTTCTGCAAAAGACTCTACAAGTTCTTTTAATTCTGTTTCATTTAAGGAAAGTATCGAAGACGGTATCAACTGTTGTTGAAAATAAACCGGCAATTCACTGAATTCATCTTTGTTGCACTGTTTTAATGCTAGAAATTGTAGAGACTTTGGTGAGTTCATGTTGTTTATTTAGTAGAAAAGTTTTTTATTAAAGTACAGTATGTTTTTAGTAAAAATGTTTTAAATTGATTAAATTTTATTAAGATTTTTCCTTTATTCGTAGCAGATTTGACAACATTTTACAAAGCACAGCTTAAGAAAGTAGAAGCAAACAGCTGTAGATTTGGTTAATTTTTCATTCCACAGAGTAGATAGTAATGTACCGATCGCTTTTGGAGACGAACGACTGTAGATTCGGTTAATTTTTCATTGAGATTTGCTGTGTTATTTCTCAGCTTCCTTTATGGTACATTGAACAGTATTTTACATTGCTTTTCGGTCGGCTCCGAAAGTGCGCCAGGAACCCCATATTATTATCTACTTATATATACACATATATATATACATCATTGAGGGCTGTACTGAGAAGGTTCCTTCCGTGTATGGTCAAGATGTTTTTTTTTTTTTTTTTTTTCTCTTAGGACAAGAAGCTTATAAATTGCACTTAGTCCTGTAAGGACCTTTGCGCTGCTTCCGGAGTGATAGGATATTCAGGATGGGTAAGGTTAGGGAGTAGGGGCCGCCTCCTATCGAGATCCATGAGGAAGAATTAGGGCACTACATCTCAAAGTCATCCTGTAAGAAGAAGGGGAGGCCAGCTCTGAACGAGCCTCTACAGTCAAAGTAGGCAGGGGGTGGCACACCCTTGTTGAGGTTAACAAGAACCTCTGAGGGGACAAACCCCACCAACTCCAACAGTCATCTTCCACAGTAGATTAGACCTATCGAATTGCCCATGAACCCCAGAATCTAAACATTTGCGGTTAGTGATGTGCCGCTACTGGACATCCATAAGGTGGCCCAGATTGAAGTGGCACATCGGTTTTTGCTGTGCCCAGTGGTGGGTTCAACTGGTAGGTATAAACCAGCCAGAAGTGATCCCTGCTGGGTGATGGCCAAGATGTTACCTGAGCTGGTTTGAGTAGATGTACAAATGTAGCTAAGAGATCCTGCTCTTTTAACTCACCTTATTATGGTAGACTTGTTTTACTGTAGAGCTGGTTAAACTTACAAAGAGAAAATAAAGATATAAGGTTTGCATGAGTGATCTGTTTGTTAACCTTTATTTTGGAGTTTTTGTTATAGTGTAATGCACTGGAATCACAAACACTTTTGACAATTTATACTTTTTGTTAACAAATTTGAAAAATTCTTATAGATATGAAAATAACGTGACTGTGGTGTACTATTTTACAGTTGATTTTAGGTCTCGGGGATTTTTCGGATGCTTATTTTTTCCAAGAGTTTTACTGTTCAGTTTCATTAACCAGTGCATGAATTTATGAGGTGTAGCAACCTTTTCCATTTGTTAATGTAGCCTTTAAAAAGTTGAAATTTCTTATAAAGGGATATCATTTTAATCCTTTTCCCACTGAACAGACTTTTTATCTTAAATTAAAAAGCAATAAATTTAATTTTTATTACAAAGCAAACTAAAAAAATTTAATCAAATATTGAAGAGGTGGTAGGTTAACCTTTCAGTATCAACGTCCAGATAATTGTATGTTTTAAAAACATGTATAAAAGGATACATTATGTTTTTACAAATTTTTTATATCAATTCACATTAAAATAAACATAATTTTTTTAAGCCTGTTATATAGTACACAAACACAATTGATCAATTAGTAACAATGATGAAAGTTTACGATTAAGTTAGTCAGTCATCAATGATGTCGTAGCTGAGACATGTTGTTTTCATAGTTGTCAGTCTGTTTTTTTTGGCAAGTGTTCTGTTAGAATGTTGGCTTTATGTTTGTTTATAATTATAGTATAACCAAATCGTGTATAGTGTAATTTAGGCGTGTAGTGAGTTATTATGAATCGTTAAAGGTCCCTTCTGAGTGAAAATACTCTTAGAAGAGTAATAGAGGAAGAGAACCTGATATTTCTTTTAGTATGTAAATATTTGTAAGTAGCCAAAATCATGTTAGGCCTACTTTTTTTTGTTCTATCATATAGTATTATATAGTTATTATTATGGCTATCACTTAAAAGAAAAGTAGTAAAAGTCAGTAAAGGACATGGACATTTTGCTAATCAAGATATACATTTTAGTTCTTTATAAAAAGTTGAGTGGAGTTTTGTGCACATGTTTTTAGTGTGTTTGACTGTATTGAGTGTAACAATTGTTTGGGTATTTATTTGGGTGTCAAACCTGAAAATTAAAAAAGAAAAAACATTTTTAAGATTGTGTTATTGTTATTTTTTATTTTTCTTGTAGTATAAAAGTTTATGGAGTATATTTTGTGCTAAAAACACATTTTTGTACAAAAAACAAAAGAATTTTAAAAATTGGATAGTAAAAATAAAGTTATGACATTTCATAATAACTATAACCAAATGCTAAAAATGGTACAGCACTTTTGGATAACACCTGTAAAAATACCTTTGGCATTATTTAATAACATTCCAAAAAAATGTCTGGCACTGAAAGGGCTAATTAGTTTCTTGTAATAGAAAACAAAATTCTGAGCATTTATTGGTTTATCTGTATCACAGATGCGTGAAAGGAAGAGGATCAAGGAAGCAGGGGGATTTATTACTTTCAATGGAGTATGGCGTGTAGCTGGGATTCTAGCTACTTCACGAGCATTGGGTGACTACCCATTAAAAGACAAACGACTTGTTATCGCCGACCCAGACATCTTGACCTTCAACCTGGCCGATCACAAACCTCAGTTTTTGGTCCTGGCTTCTGACGGTCTCTGGGACACATTTACGAACGAAGAGGCAGTTTCATTCATCAAAGAACGACTGGGAGAACCCCATTTTGGAGCTAAAAGCATCACACTTCAGTCATACTACAGGGGGTCTCTTGACAATATCACTGTCATCGTCATCAATCTGAGCGATCATGTATGGAGCAAACACCACCGCCTCCAAGAAGTACAACTAACACATGACCTTGCACAAAATACATGGTAGAATCAGGGGTAGTAAAGTAGTTGAGTACAGGTGATCATTCCTGCCACAATTTTTGTACACTTTTTTTGTTCATTACCAGTGTACACACAATGTGTTGTAAGATTTGTTGAATTTTTAGGTTATTAATAAAACTTTACCACAAAAGTTTTACCACTTGTGATGGCAAGTGCTGTTTTCATCTCAATATTATGACATATTTTCTTTTTTATTAAAGAAAACTTTGTCATGAATTATAATTGATCAGTTTTTTGTTGGTAATGGACTTCCTCTTGTACTTTTTCAATCGAATTATTTTGAGGCTTGCCATGTAATTTTTGCGATACATTATTCTTTTGTTTTAAAGATTGGTGATGAAACATTATAGCAGAGTTACTTTTATAATCCTTTTCATCGATAAAAGCATAGTTTTCTTATAAACACTTAGAGACAAGTTAGTGTTTTAATGAAATTTGGGTAAATTATGTACACGCATACCATAAAAATACGTATTACTTTAAATATGCAGCAACATCAACTTTACATATTTCTTGTAGGCACCCTTATTGTTGTTTTCCTTTAAAAGATATACTGAAATGACTGCCTATTCTGATTTCTTAGTCTATCTTGTATTGAAAATAGAAATCTTTAATTAAGTTATCAAAAACAACATCAATTTTAGTAATATTATGGAAATATAGCTACTACTGATTCAAACATAGATGCTTCTCTCTCTAAACAGATACCTAGGTAGATCAACAAAATCTTTAATGGATAAAAAAAATATGCATTGAGAATTGTGTCATAATCATTGCAAGACAAATGGTGTGTAACTGTATTAACAATCATTGTTTAAAAAAATATCATTTTCAATAGTAGTTTTCAAAATTAACATTGGAGGGAAACTTCTCTTTTTTGCCTTCTAATTTGATTAGGGTCAACTAAGAGGAAGTCCAAATTACAAAGCACATTTTATTTTAGAATAGTTTTCACAGTTTGACAGGGTATTAGATTTTTATATTAATTAGTGTTGTTGATTTTTATAGAACCATTATGAAGAGGCTGATAAACTACAAATATCTGTTGTTTGAAACATTTTATCATTGGCAAAGATAACCCTTGGATTGCTTTGTCCAGCTTATCAATTTATTTTCCATTCATAATATATTTTTCTTACTGATGTTTTAATCGATTAATGTAAATGCTTTCCATGTTAATTTCTACAGCAAACTGTATCTAAAAATTAAAAGATTAATCTACATTTAATCTGTATTCAGTTATATTTATATATATATAATATATATATATATATATATATATATATAAAAAATATATATACATATAAGATATTATTTGAATTTAGTACATTCTTATTCTTCATGATTGTTAATTCAATTATTTTTTCAACTTGGGCAGTAATTGTTAGTGTACTTTTTATTTCATGATTTTCGCTTATAATAAGCTATATATATTGATCAAAGTACTCCAAAGTGTAAATATATTAAAAATAATGAATGGTTGTACAGGAATTCTATGTGTAAATTTGTGGATAATGTATATCAGGATTAAATTGTATTATCTGTAGTACAATATTCTTATAGTTTTAATTTTATAAAGAAATCAAAGTGGCACTGTGAAAGTTGCTTTTAAGGTTGACACCAATGTAAAAAGTTTGTTGATAAAAATTAGTTGAAGTTTTTATTAACATTAACTGTGGTACACTTTATATTTGAATGATAAAATACCCCAGTAAGGTACTGGCATATTGCTGAGTATAGAGTATTTAAATACATTGTTACACTTTAAAATATAAAGTGTTTTCTATTTTTTATATTTCAAAAGGCATTAAATAACAGCTAATAAGCAGACGGGTCTGAAAATAAGCAAATGGGTCTGAAAACTTTTAAAGGTTGATTAGGAAAAAAGATTATGCTGTTTTTCGAGTAGGC